>NC_061122.1:165598890-165898890 GCF_002878395.1 Capsicum annuum
AAAATCTTAAGGAATTCACTTTAAAATTTACACAATGGTTTACAGAAAGCCAACTATGCTTTGCTTTTCTTTAAATCTCAAGTATTCTGAAATAAAGTGGATTCTTTATCTGAAATTTGAAAACAATCTAATCATGGGGTGCTTATAGCACAAATTATCTTAAAACAATAATCTTTAAAGAATGTAAGATACTCCTTGTCGTTCTCAAGATGAGTTTAAGTTTGGAAAAATTGTGGGGTATTACAGTTAGCTTCCTATCAGTTGCAGGATATGTCTCATATATGGTTTAAGTAATGAAAGGTAGATTGGGGCTCAGATGAAGGGCCTGTAGAATGGGAGGAGTTTGCTACTTTTTTTTAGATAAGTTCTTTTCATTGGAGTTATTGGAGGCTAAGGTGTTAGTGTTTATCAACCTTAAAAAGGGTAATATGAGTGTGAAAGAGTATTTCCTTAAGTTTACTTAGTTTCCCAGGTATGCTCTACATATGGTAGCTGATAGAAGGTCTAAGATAAGCAAGTTTGTGTCTGGTATTTCTGATAGTGTGGTCAAGTAATGTAGAAACACAATGCTGATTATGGAGATAGACTTGGCTAGGTTGATCGTCGATTCTCAAAAGATTGAGGAACAAAAGGCTAAGGAGAAAGAGGGAAAACAAAAAGGCTAGAATAGGTAGGTTTACTTTTTCTCAGCCAAAGTTAGAAGATGCTAACCCTCCTCAATTCCACCCAAAATCTTTAGTCCCATCTCCATCTTCAGCTAGTGCACAGATTCCTAAATTCAGGAATAATAATAAGGATAGGGTTACATTCTTTAAATCTCAGAGTAGTATGAACAGTGCTTGAACAAATCCTCATTGCCAGAAATATTGTAGAAATCATTAGAGTATCTACAAGGTTGGCAGAGATATGTGTTTCGGGTGTGGTAAGTCACGCTATATGATAAGAGAATGTCCTCAAGTAGGTTCTAAGAGTTAGCATAACCATCCCCGAGTTCAGTCTGATCTCCTATCTCAGTAGGGTGCCGCTTCCAGTGCCACTAGTGGACAGTGCCCAAAGAGGCTCTAGACACTTTAGTCCCAGCTGGAATAAGAGAGTTCTTCTATGTAGTTACTGGTATATTGCAAGTGTTTCATTTACTTTTTTATTCTTTGTTAGGCCCTGGAGTTTCTCTTTATTTTGTAACATTTTATATAGCCTTTAACTTTAAAATAATCCCAAAATCCTAATAGAGCCTTTCTAAGTCTCTACCCCAACAGGTAAGTCTATCATAGCTTGGCAGGTATACAAGAACTATCCAATTATAGTGTCTCAAAAAGTTACTTCAACAGACCTTATTGATATAGAGATAATATATTTTGACGTCATTCTCGGCATGGATTAACTCCATTAATACTACTCTTTAGTTGATTGTAGGAGCAAAATTGTCTATTTTTATTTCCCAAATAAACTAGTCCTTGAATTAAGGGGTAGTACTACAACACTTACAACTTATTTCATACCGTAGAGCAAGAAAAATGATATCCAAGGGGTGTATCTATCATTTGGTATGAGTCAGAGACTCTAGTTTAGATATTCCTAACCTTGAGTTATTTCCAGTAGCATGTAAATTTCAAGATGTGTTCCTCGATGATCTCCTCGGAGTTCCTGCCAAAAGGGAAATTGAATTTGGAATAGACCTTCTTCCTAATACTCATCCTATCTCTATTCGGCTATATAGAATGACTCCAGCTAAACTTAAAGAGTTAAAAGAACATTCGAAAGAACTCTTAAATAAAGGATTTATCAATCCCAATATATCTTCTTGGGGTGCACCAGTTCTATTTTAGTACAGTTTAGAATTCAGGCCAGTATGTATTTAGTTGGGAGTAGAATTCAACACGGAGTGAGCCCAACAATGGGGACTCACCTGTCAGTAGAGGGTGAACTCATTAGAGGTAGTAGTTGTATTCCAGAACTCTGTAGCCAGCATTAATGGAGCCGTCAATCTACCAATTGATGGTTAATGAGGTGATCTTCCTACCAGTTGGGGGCACCACCATTTTCGTTCAAAGTACCTGCCAGATAAGGGTGACTCAACACTTGTCCTTACTCATGGAACGGTATTGAAACCCTTCCAACTAAGGTTACAGGTTGGACTACAAATCAATTAGAGAAGGGGCATTTTGGTTAGATGATTACTTCACACAATTTCAATTTCAGATAAAGTCTAAGTATGTAACTCAGTTTAGTTCTGTAGATTCAGGATCGCTAGGCACAGTCACTCATCTCAGTACAAAACTCAGAACAGTTCCATAAAATTAAGACTGCCAGATACAATTATTCAGTTACCAGTAATCCAGTACTCGGTGTTATTATGATCTCAGTACAGTTTTCATACTTATGCATGTATTCTCATATAGTCATACACCTATTATTCATATATTATTGTTCATTTATGTGAACCCATGCACTTTAGCCTCCCTCCCTAAGCATACCAGTACATTCAAAGCATTGAATACTTTATTATTTATAGGTCTAAGTCAGATGAGGACCCTCAGGAATTTCTTAATTCGGTGTAGAAGGTTACTGATATTATTGGAGTGACTGCTGTTGAGACCACTGATTTGGCCATGTATCAGTTGTAGGATGTGGATCCGTCATAGCTTAAATTGTGAAAGGCAGAGAGGGCCATAGATGTAGGGCCCATAGAGTGGGAGAAGTTTGCCACTACTTTTCTGGATAGGTTGTTCCCACTAGAGTTGAGAAAAGTAAAGGTTTTCAAATTTATCAATCTTAAGTAGGGAAATATGATAGAGAAAGAGTATTCTCTCAAGTTTACTCAATTAGGTAGATATGCTCCTCATGTGGTGGCAGACATCAGATCTCAAATAAGAAAGTTTGTGTCAGGGGTTTCTTGTAGCGTGGTCTAGGAGTATAGGACCGCAATACATATTTAGGAGATGGACATATCCAGGGTCATGATCCATGCTCAGAAGATAGAAGAATCAAAGAATAAAGAGAAGGAGAGGTAGAGAAAGAGAGCGATAATAAGTAGTTTCAACTTCGTTCAGCCTAAGTCAGAGGATGGGAATCATTCTTAGTTTCATCTAAAATTTTTAGTCCCAGCTCTGTCATCAGCCAGTGCTCCTGTGCCAAAATTTTGAGACGGCAATAGGTATAGGTCACCAGGCCCTAAACCCTAGGGCAGTGTTAGCAGTGCTAGAACCAATCCCTTTTGTTAGAAATATGGTAGAAACCACTAGGGTATTTGTAGATCGAGTAGCGATGTCTATTTCGGGTGTGTCAATCCATGCCACAGAGTTAGAGATTGTCCTCAATCAGGTTCTCAGGGTCAGAATAACCCTCCCCCAGCTCAGTTCGGTCGCCCGAATAAGCAAGGTGTCGCTTCCAGTGCCACCAGTGGGCAATACCCACATAGACTCTATGCTCTTCAGTCCCGACAAGATTAGAAAAGTTCTTCCAATATGGTCACTGGTACGTTACAAGTTTTCCATTTGAATTTTTTCCTTTGCTAGATTCAGGAGCTTCTTTCTCCTTTATTGCTCCATATATAATAGTTGATTTTGGAGTCAGTATAGATATTTTAGCAGAGCTTTTCTCAGTCTCTACCCCAGTGGGTAAATCCATCATAGCCAGGCTAGTAAAAAGGAACTGGCCGATTATGAAATATCAGAAAATCACTTCAACAAACTTAGTCGATGGCAGAAATATAATTTCCAGTTTGAGCTTCTGAATAAACCCATCCTAGATAGGAGGGGTAGTAATTCAGCACTTAAGGGTCAGCTTGTTTCTTACCTTTGGGCTAGAAAAATGATATCTAATGGATGTTAATACCATCTCGTTCGAGTCTAAGACTCTAGTTTAGAAACCCCTACTCTTGAGTTAGTGTCAGTAGCATGTGAATTCCCAGATGTGTTTCCCTACAATCTTCCCAAAGTTTTTCCCAAAAGGGAAATTTATAATAGAATTGATCTTCTTCCAGATACTCAGCCTATATATATTCTACCATATGGGATGGCTCCAGGAAAACTCAGAGAATTAAAAGAGCAGTTAAAGGATCTCCTAGATAAGGAATTTATCAGACCCAGTGTGTCCCTATGGGGCGCGATAATTTTATTCATGCATAAGAAAGACGATTGCCTTAGAATGTGTATTGACTATCGTCAGTTAAATAAAGTCACGATCAAGAACATATATCTAATTCCTAGAATTGATGATATGTTTGACCAACTTTAGGGTTCCAGTTATTTCCCTAAGATAGAGCTCAGATCAGGCTATCATCAGCTTAGAGTCAGGGATTGAGACATCTTAAAAACAACTTTCAGGACTCGGTATGACCACTTTTAATTCTTAGTCATGTCCTTTGGTATTATGAATACTCCAGCATCCTTCATGGACATGATGAATCGTGTGTTCAAGAAGTACTTGGACATGTTTGGCATAGTCTTCATAGACGACATTCTCGTCTACTCCCGAAGTGAACATGATCATGCAGACCATCTCAAAATAGTAGTGAAGACCCTAAGAAATCATTAGTTATTTGGAAAATATAGTATGTTTTAGGTTTGGCTAAGGTCATTGGCTTTCCTTGACCATATAATTTTCGTTGATGGCATTAGAGTTGATTCCCAAAAGACTGAAGCAGTGAGAAACTATCCCAGGCCCATCTCTCTATCACATATCAGGAGTTTCTTGGGTTTTTCTAGCTATTACCAATGGTTCATTAAGGGATTTTAATATATTGCATCCCTTACGTCCAAATTGACTTAGAAGGAAGTCAAATTCCAGTGGTCAGATTCTTTTGAGAAGAGATTTCAGGAGTTGAAAAATTAATTCACTGTAGCTCTGGTTTTGACTTTACCAGATGTTTCAAACAACTTTATTGTGTATTTTGATGCCTCCAGAGTTGGCTTGGGGTGTGTCTGATGAAGAGAGGTAAGGTCATAGCCTATGCTTCTAGGCAGCTTAAACCCCATGAGAAGAATTACCCTAATTATGATCTTGAGTTAGTAGCAGTAGTTATGGCCTTAAAGATTTAGATACGCTATTTGAATAGTGTGCCCATTGATGTGTTCACAAACCATAGGATCCTGGAGTACGTGTTCTCTTAGAAAGACCTTAACCTACGTCAAAGAAGGTGGTTGCAGTTGTTAAAAGACTACGACATGAGTGTCCTGTATCATCCCAGCAAGGCCAATGTACTGGCTGACACTCTCAGTGGAATGTCTATGGGTAGTGTTGCTCATGTAGAGGATGGTAAGTTGGCTATTTGTGCCAGGCGTAGATGATTTGAGACAGCAAATTCTTGAATAAGTGCATGGTGTGAGCTACTCTGTTCATCCAAGGGCCACTAAGATGTACCATGATTTGTGGGAGATCTATTGGTGGAGTGGGACAAAGAGATGCATTGCAGAGTTTGTGGATAAGTGCTCAATATGATAGCAGGTTAAGATTGAGCATCAGAAGCCTAATGGGTCCACACAGCAGTTCAGCTTTCCCACCTAGAAATAGGAAGAAGTGAACATGGACTTTGTGATGGGTTTGCCTTGTACTCGTCGTCAGCATAATTCTATTTGGGTCATTGAATTCCTACCAATCTATACCTCTTATTCATCCTAAGATTATGCAAACTCTATATCATGGAGTTGGTCAGATTGGATGATGTACTATTGTCTATCATCTCAGATAGTGGTACCTAGTTCACCTCTCATTTCTGGAAAGCATTCAAAAAGGGTCTTGGTACCCGAGTTCACCTCAATACAACTTTTCACCCTCAAACAGACAGTTTAGCATAAAGGACCATTCACACTTTAGAGGATATGATATGATCATGTGTGATAGATTTTAAAGATAATTGGCATGACCACTTTCCTTTGATTGAATTGTCCAGCAACAACAGCTATCATTCTAATATTCAAATGGCCCCTTTTAAAGTGCTTTATAGGAGGAGGTGTAGATCTCCCATTGGTTGGTTTGAAGTGGGAGAGGCCGTAGTGGTAGGGCCTGACTTTGTATTTGATACCTTAAAGAAAGTATAGCTGATCAGGAAAAGTCTTAAGACAGCTCAGAGGCAGTGAAATCGGACGCAAATGTGCACAGAAAAGATCTCAAGTTTGATATTGGTGACTATGTGTACTTAAAGATCTCTCTTATGAAAGGAGTAAAGCAGTTTGGCAAAAAAGGGAAACTCAGTCCCAGATATGTTGATTTGTATCAATTTCTCAGCCATTTTGGGAATGTATCCTATGAGCTTGCATTGTCTTTAGATCTATCTTTAGTTCATCAAGTGTTATATGTCTCCTTGATAAAGAAATACATTGGTGTCCCATCAGCCGTGATCCCCATAGAGGGCATAGATGTTCAGAACATCCTCTCTTATGAAGAGATTCTAGTCAAAATCCTTGATTATCAGATTCATAGATTGAGGAACAAAGATATCCCTCAAGTCAAAGTTATTTGGAAGAATCAGTCCGTTTAGGGAGCTACTTGGGAAGTAGAAGCAGGTATTTGAACCAAGTATCCTCACCTCTTCTCCACAAACTTAGATTCAACTCAAGATAATAGTTTGTCCTAAGCTTGTTCAGCTTCATATTCAGATTTCAGTTACAAACCTGGTATTAATTAGCATTGCATGTTTAATCATATGTTCATGAGTCAGCTCAGTCATGTATTCATGCATAAAATATGTATGTTCAGTATGATAATTCAGTGTAAACTTGATCTTAATCATAAAACCATGCTTCAGTTGTGCATGCCCAGTTTCTAAGTCCAACCTCTCAGTATTCTCAGTCTCAGCAGTCTCATTCGAGAACAAATGTTCCAAGGGGGAGATAATGTAATACCCTGCAAAATTCATAGATTAAATCAGTCCTTTAGGTTTGACAAGGGGTCCCAAAATTAGAATATTTTAGCTAAGTATTCAGACTTAGTGTTATTTTATCCTTTGAAAGTTGTCAATCTTATTTCATGAGCTTTACATCCATTTAATGGCAATATTTGTAGTAATTCATCAATAGGAATGTCAATAGGTGTTTCCTAACAAGTTTCAGATTTGTTGAACCTCGTTTAGATCATGTTGAGTGCCCAAAAAAGTGGTTCGATGCGATCTCTATGCGTTGCATCAACCATCGCATTGATAAAATATTTTTTCCCAGCTTTAGTGCAAATTCTAGTGAACCAAAATGGACTCAACGTGGTGCATTGGCTATCACATCGTTGTAAATGATGCGGCGCGTCGTCTTGCCCATTGGGTAACAGAATTTTTCAGATATTAAAAGACCGCATCCTTGGGGGTATTTGGGTCTTTCTCCATGTCCTTCAGCCCCCAAAAACATGAAATTATGCCTTTTGGTGAGCAACTATACTCATTTAATCTCCCATAGGCTCAAGAACATAACCCTAGGTGTTCAAATTTTAAATCAAGAACTCAAGAACTCACCATCAACATTCAGAAATTCATTAACTAAGGTATGTGAAGTGTTTATCCAAGGGTTATTTCCACCCTCAGTGTCCAAGAAACTCTTTTAAAGTTCATGTAGAGTAATTTCATAATTTCCCTGATTGGAATTAAAGTGTATTCATGATTTATTGCAAGACTCATATAGAGTTAATTGTTATGTGTACTTTATCATGTGAATCCATGTTGAAATTCTTGGAATTTGTAATTGGAATTGTATCATAATGACTACACGTTGTGTTATTATTATGTGCATATATTATGCCCTACAAGTGTTTTATAAATTGTCCACGTGAGTTGAATAGAGAAATTATATCATGTTAGCATGTATTCAAGTTCATGCCCATGAAAGTGCTTGCTTGAATGCCCAATGAATGAATGATGACTAAGTATTAATTACCATGTCTCAAGATTTTGTCATGTCTTTTAAGTTTACGCTATCGAGTCCTAGGGATATTTAATACCCGACAATTTCGCTGCTTATCTAGGGCCATGGTTAGTCACAGAGTAGAATCAGTCATATATCGATCAGTAGAATTTTGTTAATTAACAGAATTCAGTAGTATTCCATCAGTCCACGAAACTTAGTGAACTCATTTCAGTACAAATATACAATATGATCAGTAATAGTTCACTCTAGCCTAGTACAATTTAGCATTCAATCCCTTGTTTATTCTGTTGGAAGTAGGATTCAGCACCGAGTGAGGCCAAGGATTGGGACTCACTAGCCAGTAGAGGGTGAACTCCTTAGAAGCAGTCCTTCCATTCCAAAACTGCATAGCCAGCATAGGTGGAGACATCAACTTACCAGTTGAGGGTTTATAAAGTGATCTACCTGCTAGTTAGGGTGCCACCATTTTCGTTCAGAGTACCTGCCATATGAGGGTGACTCAACACTTGTCCTTACCCGTGGCATGGTATTGAAACCCTTCCAACTGGGTTACAGGTTGGATCCCAAATCAGTTATAGAAGGGGCTTGCCGGTTAGATAATTACATCCCCCAGTCTCAATTTTAGATTCATTCTCAGTATGGAACTCAGTTCAGTTCCGCAAATTTAGGACTACCAGGCACAGTCACTCAGCTAAGTATGGGACTAAGTATAGTTCCACAGAATCAAGACTGCCAGATAGAGTCATTCAGTTACCAATAATCTAATACTCGGTGTTATTATGATCTCAGTACAGTTTTCATATCCATACATGTATTCTCATTTAGTCATATTTATGTAATTCAGATATAATTGTTCATGCATGTGAACCCATGCACTTTAGCCTTCCTCACTGAGCATACCAGTATATTCAGAGTACTGACACATGCTTTTCTTTTGTGCTATGATGTCTTATTACAAAGGTTCAGACGCACGGGCTCCAGAGCATCCTTAGCAGTTCAGATTTTTAGAAGTCTGTGTAGTGGTGAGACCTCATAGTTTAAGGACATGGTCGTTTTCAATATTTCAGTATTATTTTCATTAGTCAAAGTTAGATGGGGACTTGTCCAATCAACTCCAAAGTTCAGACAGTTTAGAGGCTTTTCAGACTAGAATATTTTCAGACAATTGTTCAGATTTTCAATATTTATATTCAGTATTGGTATTTTGATACTGCATCCAGATTTAATTAACGATTTGAACCTTATGGGATACGTTTCCGGCTATTTTCGCAATTATTACAGTACTTATTACATAGTTATTGCAGCAGGTACTAGTCATGGGTTAGCTTGTGGTGCTTCAGAATTATGAGCACTGCATAGAATCCGGGTTAAAGATTTGGGGCGTTACATTCGATGCATCTAGGATGTACCTACGCAACATAAAAGCATAAAAAATTGGATGAGCATCGACAAAATGTGGTGATAAGGCTAACTCATATGCCACTTCTCCAACTGAGCGAAGGATCTCAAAGGGTCAAACATATCAGGTTGAGATTTCCTTTCTTCTTGAACCTCATCATACCTTTCATGGGCAATATGTGAAGGATTACCCTGTCTCTAACTACAAATTTCAAGCCGCAAAATCTATGATCTACATAGGACTTCTACCTACTTTGAGCTTCCTTTAACCTATCTCGAATTACCTTGACTCTAACTATTGACTCCAAAAGCAAGTCAGTAACACGAGGCTTATTATCAAAGGTCTCAAACTGTCCAACCAAAGAACAACATCACCTTTCATACAAATCCTCGAAGGGTGTTATCTCTATGGTCAAAAAGTTTTATTACACTCAAACTCTGCCAAAACTAGATGTTGCTCCCATTAACCTCCAAGATCTATAATGCAGGATCAAAGTATATCCTCAAGAGCCTTAATATTCACTCCGACTGCACGTCAGCCTATGGATGGAGGGTTGTGGTAAGATATACCTGTGTACCCAACACCTCTTGAAATGCTCTCCATATACTAAAAGTAAAAACTGAGCCCTAGTTTGACATAATAGATGTTAGCACACTATATAAATGGACTATCTCTCAAACATAGATACATGATAACCTCTTGGCATTGAAGAACATCCTAATAGGAAGAAATATTCTTATTTGGTTAACTAATCCACAATGACCATCTACCAGCAAAACCATGGTATATGCGAGACAAACTACTAACAGAGTCTATGGTAATTCGATCACACTTCTACTTAAAAATGGGTAACCACTAAATCTAGCCACCAGCCCTCTATGCTTGACCTTTACCTATTACAACATAGGCAACATGCTATAACATTTTCCAAATATCACTTCATACCACTCCACCAATAATGCTCCCTCAAATCTGTATACATCTTTGATGTACTTTTGGTGAATAGGTTATCTGGAACTCCCTCAGAATATATGGTAGCCATCTTGGATTCAGCACTTAATAGCTATTCATGAAGGATGAAAAGTCTCATATCCTTAAACTGATGACTCAAAGTCTTATTCAAGAAAGTAGACCTCATTTCAACACTATGAATAATCCTCTTCGGTCCTGAAATACCAAGTCGCACTCTATAATTTTATTAGAAATAGATGTACCACGCCAATGACCTCTGGGAAATAGAGATAAAAGACAAGATACCCAGACTCACCTCATTTTGATTGAAGGCATCCATTAACATGTTTGCCTTACCTGGATGATTCAATTCAGAGATGTGATAATCCTTAAGCTACTTCATCCATCTACTCTACCTATAATTAAGCACTCTTTGGGTCATAAGATAGTGAAGACATGATCCGTGAAAATCTCCCAATGAATTCCATAAAGATAATTTCTCCAAATCTTAAGCAGGAAAACTACAACCACCAACTTAAAATCATAATTGTGGTAGTTGTGCTCGTGCACCTTCAGGTGCCTTGACGCATATTCAATAACTCAACCCAACTGCATCAAAATAGAACCCAAATAAATATAATAAGTATATCAATATATGGTGAATCCCCCACCCTCAATGGAAAAATACAAAGTAGGAGTTGAAGTGATAAATCTCCTGAGCTTCCGAAAGCTTGACTCACACTCCTTGGACTATCAAAAAAGAACCTTATTTTGAGTCATTCTAGTCATCGACATTGCAATTTTAGCAAAATCCTCAATAAATTGGCTATTATAACCTGCCAAACTAATAAATCCACAAACCTCAAGCAGAGATGTTGGCCTGGACCAATCACAGATAGCCTCAATCTTCACTGGATCCACCATAATCTTATTCTTAGATACCATATATCAAAGAAATATCATTGAATCAATCTAGAACTTACTATTAGAGAATATGAAAAAAGTCTATGGTCTCTTAAAGTCTAGGGCACAATCCTTAAATTGTTCATATTTTCCTCCCTACTCTTTGAATAGACAAGGATGTCTTCGATTAACATAGTCATGACGGAATCAAAATAAGGCTTGAACATGTGATTCATCTAATCTATGAATGTTGTTGGGGCATTGGTCAGCCTAAAATACATTACTAGAAACTCATAATTACCATATTGGATATTAAAGGATCTCTTTGGGATGTTCTCATAAAAAATCCTTAACTGATGTAATTGAACCAGAAGTCCATCTTTAAAAACACCACCACTCGCTAAAGTTGGTCAAGCAAATCATTAATGTAAGGCGTAGGATATGAATTCCTCACTATCACGTTATTAAGTTGCATGTAATCAATACACAAACATAAAGAATTATCTTTCCTTTTGACGAACAAGATAAGATCTCCCCAATGTAGCGCACTGATTCTAATGATACCCTTACAAAGAAGATCCTAAATTTTAGAATTTATCTCCTTAAGCTTGGCAGGATCAATACAGTATGGTTCCGTAGAAATAGGTTAAGTGACCAGCTCAAGATCAATAACAAACTTAATATCACACTTAGGAGAAAGACCAGGTAGATCGGTAGGCAAAATATAAGAAAACTCATAAACTATAGGAACTTAAGAGACGGGCTCTCTCTATTAACATCACGAATATAAATGAGATAAGTCTTATAACTCGTCAAAATAAGTCTCCTATCCCGTATATAAGAAATAATCCCTTGCAGCTCATGGCTAATATCTCACTACCATACAACTGAGGTTATGCTAAGCGTGACAAATATAATAGGCTTGGAAAAATAATACAAGACCATATGATAGTGGGATAACCAATCCATGCTAAAATCACATCAAAGTCCACTATATCTAAAGTAATAAAATTAACCTGAGCATAAAACTCCCAAACATTCATAACACATGATTTATAAACCAGATCCACTACTGAAGAATCAACTACTAGAGTAGATACACATAACAGTACAAATAAAGAATTCTAAGATAATTCTTATCGGGGGGAACAATAAGTAGACACATAAAATTAAGGGGATTCCAGATAAAAAAATCAAAAGCTAAGTGATGGCATACTAAAATTATGCCTGTAATGACAACATTCGAAGACTCAGCCTTGGGTTTAGAAGGTACCACATACAACTGTAAGACCCCTCAAAGACCTAGTCATTTAAGTCCTTTATAACATGCCAAAAGAGGTCCAAACTTAGAAAATTTTAGCAAAGTGTTGACACTTAGTCTCATTTTTGGCCTCGATATTTCAATGGTATCATTTATGATATTTTTGGCCTTAGATTGTTTATTTTTAAATTTACGCATGTCAAGGTTATCGATAGGTCATCTCGGATGAGTTTTAAAATTTTTGAACATTGTTTGAGTCACATTTGATGACCAAAATTGCAAGCCAATGTGATCAAGATGCATCACATTGGTAATCACGTCATCAGCATCGATACATCGCATCAATAATTGCATCGATACCATCAATGTGATGCATCGCCTCTTACATCATTGAACATTTTTAGCTCATTGATTATCAAGTCTTTTTCCTTACTTTAAAATGGGATTTAGATCTGAAAACAATATTTTTACCTCATTTATCACAATTCTCTCAAAATCAAAAGCATTTTCTTTCAAGAATAAACCCTCACCCCTTCATTATTCAAGTTTAATTTATAAGAAATCCCTCAATAACTTCTAACTAGTTATCAATCAAGGTATGTTTAGGTGTTCATCCTTGGGTTCTTTCCACTATTGGAGTTCTAGAATCCTTTTTCAAGCACTTCAATTATGATTTACATTCTTGAATGGAACTATATTCATGAATGCGGTGTTGTGTAGATTCCAAGTCAAGTATAAGTTAAGTTTCATATGAATTAACTAGAATGCATGTTGATATGTGTAACCCCCATGCTTAATATTTGAATTTTGGTGTTGAATTTTATAGTTATGACATTCATATATTTCTCATTCTCATGTATAAGATTTATGCATTATAGGTGTTTGACAATATGTCTATGTGAAGAAATTATGCATGATAACCTATGTGTGATGCTTTTGGAGTTGAGATATGATTTAATTATCTATGCTATCAAGTCATGAGGGTATTGACTTCCCAGTATTTAGCCGTTGCATAGTCTTCAGTTGGAATAGACAGATTTTGTACTTTCTTGAATAATAGCATTCGGTCAATCAACAGAATCAATGTGAGTATAGTCAAGCCTAGTACAATCTAGTGATTAGTTTAGTGTCAATTGAGTTAGGAGTAGGATTCAACACCGAGCAAACCCAGGTATGGTGGAATTCTTGACAGTAGATGGTTTGACTCTTAGTTGTAGTCCTTGAGTTATAGAATAACATAGCCAGCATAGGGTAAATCATTTTCCTATCATACTAGGGTTGACATAATCATATATCTCATAAGTCTTCCTTCCAAATTAGGGTTGAACCATCTACTTTTAGTAACTCATGGCACAGTGCTAATTTCTTTCCATTTGGGTTACAAGTTAGACACCATATTAGTATATAATCATGGTATGTTGATTAGACGATAACTCCCACAGTTCCAGTTCCAGTATCCAGTGTTCAATATTTAGTATTTGGTATAGAACTCAGTTCAGTGATAAATGATCCTGACTTCAAGTCATCAAAAATCAGTTATCAGAAACTCAGTACTTCAACTTCAGGCTAATTTAGACAGAGAATATGCACTTGGTTTTGTATGTAAAGTATTCATAATAGACCTAGTTTTTCATATACTTTCATCCAGTTACTCCATGATATTTAGTGATTATCTTGTTGCACGTGAACCATACATATTTGCCTAACCTCACTTAGCATACTAGTCCATTCAAAGTAATGAGGCATACTTTCTCTATGCTAAATGTCTTATATTATAGGTTCGGATGCTTGTGTTCCTGACCATACATACTTAGATACAATTGATCAGCAATAATTATAGTAGTGAGTCCTTTTCCATTGAGAACATGACTTTTATTTAGTTAATATATTATTTTAATACAATATTTATTGTCAGATGTTTAGAGTCATTAAGACACTTTAAGGTAGCAGTTATTCCTTAGATGTATTCAGTATTGATTTAGTTTTATGAAACTTATGTCATTTTCAATTTTTACTTTTGTATATATTTTCATGATTATTTTCAATGATCACAGTAGGTACCATTCATGGGTTAGCTTATGGTCCTTCGGAATCGTAGGCATCATGTGGCAGTGTAGTCTCAAGGCATTACAAAATTGGTATCATAGCGTAAGGTTCTAAAAAGTCCTAGAGAGTGTGAAAGCCACATAAAGTAGAGTCTTGTGCATGGGTGTGTAGCATGCCAAACTTATGGATAAGATACTATGAGGCAATTTTAGGAAAAAGTTCACTTCTTTTAGTGTTCATATCATGCGAGTTAGCATTAGCTCAAGTTAAAAACTCTTTGTCTAATAAAACTCTTCCTTTCATTTATAGAACATGCCTCCCAAAAATACCAACAAAAGAAGAACTGGGAATAAGCCAGCACCTCTACTCATTCAAGAAGATCCACTGATGAGCACGTTTCTCATGCAGAATTTAGAGTATCTTTCACCACTCTAGAGAATTCTGTGGCTGCTTAGAATTTCTTACCATTTTCTATTCAGGCCAACCTAGTGGCCAATACTATTGCAACTAGAATCCAGTACTTCACCCAAATAAACCCTCCTTTATTTTTAGGATCTAAGTCTAAAGAGGATCCACGAGAATTCCTTGACATGGTGCAAAAGGTAACATACATTATGGGGGTAACTTCTAGTGAGAGTGCTGAGTTATAGTAACACCCCAAAATTTAGTTCTTGAGATATGACACAGTGCTCCAAACTATAAGTAGTCCTGAGCTAACCTTGCTGCCTTTTCTAGATCTGAATCTCAAAATTGGGAAAATATAGATGAAAAATAATAATATAAGTAGAAAACTATCTAAATCTTTTAAGTATATCTGAATCATACTAAATCTCAAAAGTCTAATAAAACAAATGCTGGAAATCTGAATACTAACCAAAGGTATAAATATGAATCTAATAGTCCGACAAGCCTTTACTAGCTGAATCTAGAGAGCCACTGGGACAAGCCCCATCTGACTTGACTATCTGAAATAAGTAAAGACACATCTACTAGTAACTTGGAAATCTGATTAACTAATCACCCAAACTATAAGGACTCACCAACTGCAAGGATGTAGATAAGATGCTCGAAGATCAATCACACTGCTGAGACTAAGCACCTAAACCTACATTATGAGACAATGTAGCACATAGACATATATGTGGATTAGTACTTTGATGCTGTACTGAGTATATGGGGGTGCATGCAATAAGTAAATAATAGCATCACAGTTTGTAAAATCATGCATTCTAAATGTAAATGACTCATGTAAGCTTGAGTATTCTAAAATCATGAAGCAAAGCATGATTAATAAAACATGTAATCTAAATTCTGTGCATCATCACACTTAGTTTTAAAATCTGTAGTTTTGTTCTATTTCTCACATCACATAAGTTAAGTAAAGTCTGAAAACTTATTCTGTATATGTAAAGGCTTAAAATAAAAAAACTATTTAAGAGTAGGGGAAATCTTTTTGGAGGTTCTTCTAACCGACATGTACACCATGTGAGCATCCATTATGTCCCACAAATAGTCCCCATAAAGTTAGGGATGTTCTACCCTTTCCATCAGAATAGAACAATCTTATTTTATTGATCACAATCTCAGTCATCCATCTAGAAGTGGTAATAATCTAAATCCT
This sequence comes from Capsicum annuum, assembly GCF_002878395.1. NCBI lineage: Eukaryota > Viridiplantae > Streptophyta > Magnoliopsida > Solanales > Solanaceae > Capsicum > Capsicum annuum. Next base: position 165,614,919 of record NC_061122.1, read on the forward strand.
ATGTGGTACGTAGTTCTGGGGTAGAAAACCATAGTAAATTGAACATCTTGGTGGTAAATACTACTCTCAATCTCATGCTCAAAATTTTAAGGAATCCACTTTAAAATTTACACAAAGGTTTATAGAAAACCAATCATGCTTTTCTTTTCTTTAAATATTAAGTATTCTGAAATAAAGTGGATTCTTTATCTGAAATTTGAAAACAATATAATTATGGGGTGCTTATAACACAAAAATTCTTAAAACAACAATCTTTAAAGAATGGAAACTACTCTTTGTTGTTCTGGGGATGAGTTTAATCTTGGAAAAATTATAGGGTATTACAGTTAGCTTTCTATCAGTTGCAGGATATGGCTCATATATGGTTTAAGTAATGAAAGGTAGATAGGGCCATAGATACAGGGCCTATAGAATGGAAGGAGTTCGCTACTGCCTTTTTAGGTAGGTTCTTTCCGTTGGAGTTGTGGTAGGCTAAGGTGTTAGAGTTTATCAACCTAAAATAGGGTAATATCACTGTGAAAGAGTATTCCCTCAAGTTTACTCAAATGGCCAGGTATACTTCTAATATGGTTGTTGATAAAAGATATAAGATGAGTAAGTTTATGTCTGGTATATCTGATAGTATGGTCATGCAATGTAGGACCACAATGCTGATTAAGGAGATAGACATAGATAGGTTGATGGTCCATGCTCAAAATATTAAGGAATAAAAGGCTAAGGAGAAAGGGAAAGAAAATAAGAAGGCTAGAATAGGTATCTTTACTTTTGCTTGGCCAAAGTTAGAAAGTGGTAACCGTCCTTAGTTCCGCCCAAAATCTTCAGTCCCAGCTCTATCTTCGGCTAGTGTGCAGATGCCCAAATTCAAGAACGATAACAAGGATAGGGTTCCAGGCATTAAATCTCAGGGTAGTGTTAATAGTGCTTGAACAAATACTCATTTCTAGAAATATAGTAGAAATCATCAAGGTATCTATAGGGCTAGTAGAGATGTGTGTTTTAGGTGTGGTAAACCAGGGCATAGGATTAGAGAATGTCCTTAAGTAGGTTCTCAGAGTCAGCATAACCATCCCCCTATTCAGTCTGATTGCCCATCTCAGTAGGGTGCCGCTTCCAGTGCCACCAGTGGACAGTGCCTAAAAAGGCTGTATGCACTTCAGTCCCAACGGGATTAGGAGAGTTCTCCTATGTAGTTACTAGTATATTACAAGTCTTTTATTTACATTTTTATTCTTTATTAGGACCTGGAGCTTCTCTTTGTTTTGTAATATATTATATAACAGTCAACTTTGGAGTCAGTCCCCAAATCCTAAAATAGCCTTTCTCAATCTATACCCCAGCAGGTAAGTCAATTATAGCTTGGTAGGTATACAAAAACTATTCGATTATGGTGTCTCAAAAATTTAATTCAATAGACCATGTAGAGCTATAGATGACAGATTTTGATGTCATTCTCAGCATGGATTGGCTCCATTAATGTGACTCTACAATTGATTGTAGGAGAAGAATTGTCTATTTTCAATTCCCAAATAAACCAGTCATTGAATTAATGGGTAGTAACACAACACTTAAGGGTCAACTTATTTCACACCTTAGGGCGAGAAAAATGATATCGAAGGGGTATGTCTATCATTTGGTGTGAGTCAGAGACTCTAGTTTAGATACTCCTAACCTTGAGTTAGTTCCAGTAAAAAGTGAATTTCAAGATATGTTCCTCGATGATCTCTTCAGAGTTCTTGCCAAAAGGGAAATTTACTTCGAAATAGACCTTATTCCTAATACTCACCCCATCTCTATTCGTCCATATAGAATGTCTCCAGTTAAACATAAATATTTAAACAAACAGTTGAAAGACTTCTGAAACAAAGGATTTATCAGTTCCAACATATCCCCTTGTTGTGCACCAGTTCTATTTGTCCAAAATAAAGACGATTTGCTTAGAATATGTATAGATTACCGTTAATTGAACAAAGTCACCATCAAGAATAAATACCCCTTTCGTAGAATCGATGAATTATTTAACCAACTTTAGTATGCCATTTACTTTTCTAAGATAGACTTCAGATACAGCTATCATCAACTCAGAGTTAGATAATGTGACATTCCAAAAATAGCTTTCAGAACTCAGTATGGAAACTTTGAATTTCTAGTCATGTCATTTGTTCTTACCAATTCCCCAGCTACTTTTATGGACTTGATAAACCGGATGTTTAAGTAGTACTCGGATATGTTTATCATAGTCTTCATCGATGACATTCTTGTCTATTTTTGCAGTGAAAATGACTATGTAAACCATCTCAAAAGAATATTATAGACTCTTAGATCCCATTAATTGTTTTCCAAATTCAGTAAATACAAATTTTGGTTAAGGTTAATAACTTTCCTTGCTCATATAATTTCCATTGATGACATTAGAGTTGATCCTTAAAAGACCGTAGTAGTGAGAAATTTTCGTAGACCCATCTCTCAATTAGATATCAGGAGTTTCTTGGGTTTGAATTGCTATTATCGACAGTTTGATGAAGGGCTTTCCATCTATTACATCCTCTATGTCCATATTGACTCAGAAGAAAGTTAAGTTCCCGTGGTCAAATTCTTTTGAGAAAAGTTTTATAGGAGTTGAAGACTCGACTCACTACATCTCTAATTTTGACTTTGCCTGATAGTTCAGATGGATTTTTTTTATATTGTAATACTTTTAGAGTTGGTGTGGGGTGTGTTTTAATTTCTAGAGGTAAGGTTATAGACTACACCTCTAGACATCTTTAGCACTATGAAAAGAATTATCCCACCCATGATCTTAAATTAGCAATTGTTGTATTTTCTTTAAAGATTTTTAGGCACTATTTATATGGGGTGCATGTTGATGTATTCGTAGACCACAAAATCTTGCATTAAATATTTTCACTGAAAGACCTAAACTTTTTCTTAGAAGGTGGTTAGATTTGTTGAAAGACTATTAAATAAGTGTTCTTTATCATCTGGGCATGGCTAATGTAGTGGAAGATGCCCTCAGTAGGTTGTCCATGGGTAGTGTTTCTCATATTGAGGATGGTAAGAAAAAGTTAGTTTAGGAAGTTCATCAGCTTGACAACCTAGGTGTCTATTTGGTTGATTCGGCTAAGGGAACTGTTTGGGTGCATAATAGTTCAGTGTCTTCCTTAGTTTCCAAGGTAAAAGAAAAAAAGGACAAAGATCCAAGTTTTGTTATGCTGAAAGAGTCAGTCAAAGACCAAAAAATAGAGGTTTTCTTCTAAGGGGGAGATTGTGTGTTGCGCTTCCAAGGCAGACTATGATTACCATGTGTAGATGACGTGAGGCGGTGAATTCTTGCAAAAGACCATGGTGCATGTTACTCTATTCATCCAGGTGCCACTAAGATGTATTGCGATTTGTGTGAAGTCTATTAGTGGAGTGGGATGAAGAGAGACATTGTTGAGTTTATGGCTAAGTGCTCTACTAGTCAATTGGTGAAGATTGAGAACCAAAATCATAGTGGCTACATATAGGAGTTCAGTATTCCCATATGAAAGTAGGGAGAAGTTAACATGGACTTCGTGATAGGTTTGCCTCGTACTCATTGTTAGAATGATTCGATTTGGGTCATCATAGATAGGATGACCAAGTCCACCTATTTCTTCCCATTCCATACTTCGTATTCAGCTTAGGACTATGCCAGGCTCTATATCAGGGAGTTCGTTATGTTACACAGTGTCTCATCGTCCATTATTTTAAATAGAGGCACGCAGTTCCCTTCTCACTTTTGGCACACTTTACAGAGGGTTCTTGGTACCCAATTCCATCTTAGTACAACCTTTCACATTCAAACAGATGGTCAAGCAGAAAGGGCTATTCAAACCTTAGAAGATATGTTGACAACGTGTGTCATTGATTTTAAAGGCAACAAGGATGACCACTTACCTATGATTAAGTTTTTTTATAATAAAAACTATAATTATAGTATTCAAATGGCTCCGTTTGAGGCTCTTTGTGAGAAAATATATTGATCTCCCATTGTTTTGTTTTAAGTAGGTGAGGCTTCGGTAGTGGGGCCTGACTTGGATTTACCTTGTTCCATGCATAGTTTCAGCTGCATATCATTTTCATATCATTCATGCATTTAAGGATCAGTTTAGTCATGTGTCATACCTCAAGATTTAGTCATGTTTTAGATATGCATGTAAGTGTAGTCTCAGTACCTCAGTGCCTCTCAACTTAATCAGTCTCATTCGAGGATGAATATTCTCAAAGGGGTGATTTTGTAAGACCTCGCAGAGTCACAGTCTTTTCAGTCCTTTATAGCATGCCAAAAGAGGTCCTAGACTTGGAAAATTTCATCCAAGTGTTGACACTTAGTCTCATTTTTGGACTTGATATCTCAATGGTATCATTTAAAATCTTTTCGGCCTTAGATTGTCGATTTTTAAATTTATTCATGATCAGGGTTATCTATAGGTCATATTAGGTTAGTTTCAGATTTTTTTAATATAATTTGAGTCATGTTTGGATGACCAAAACATAAAGACAATGTGATCAGGATGCATCGCGTTGGCTATCACGTCATCACCCTCGACACGAAGCATCGATAATCACATAGATACCATTAACAAGGCGCATCACCTATCGCATCGGGCATTTTTAACCCATTTAATTCCAAGTCCATAGGGGTATTCAAGTCTTTTCCCCCCACTTTAACTAGAGTTTTAGATCCAAAAATAGCATTTTTGTCTCATTTATCATAATTCTATAAAAATCAAAAGAATTACCTTCCAAGAACAAACCCTAGTCCCTTCGTCATTCAAGTTCAATTCACAAAAAATACCTCAATATCTTCCAACAATTCATCAATCAAGGTATGTTAAGGTGTTCATCCTTGAGAACCTTCCACCCTTGGAGTTCAAAAATCCATTTTCAAGCACTTAGATTATGATTTACATTCTTGAATGAAACTATGTTCATGTATGTGATGTTGTGCAGATTTCAAGTCAAGAATAATTTAAGTTTCATGTGAATTAACTTGAATGGATATTGATTTATGTAAACCCCATGTTTAATCTTTGAATTTTGGTGTTGAATGTGATAGTCATGATATTCATAGATTGCTCTTCTCATGTACAAAATTTATGTATGCTAGATGTTTCACAAAATGTCTATGTCAAGGAATTATGCATGATAACTTATATGTGATGCTTTTTGGTTGAGATATGATTTCATTATCTTTGTTATCGAGTCCTAGGGGTATTGAATACCTGAAATTTAGCTGTTGTATAGTATCCAGTTAGAATAAAAATATTCTGTAATATTCCGAACAGTAGCGTACGGTTAGTCAATAGAATCAGTGTGAGTTTAATCAAGCCTAATACAGTCTAGCGATCAGTTTAGTATCAATTCAGTTGGGAGAAAGATTAAGCGTCGAGCGAACCCAGGGATGGGGGCATTCCTATCAGTAGAGGGTTTGACCATTAGTAGTAGTCCCTGAGTTACAGAACAACATAGCCAGCGTAAGGTAAATCATCTTCCTTCCAGACTAGGGTTGATATAACAATATTTATCTCAAGAGTATTCTTGCCAAGTTAGGGTTGACCCAAATACTGTTAGTAACTCGTGGCATGGTGCTAACACTCTTCCAACTTAGGTTATAGGTTGGAACCCATATCACTGTATAAAAGATGTATATCGGTTAGATGATAACTCCCGCAGTTCCAATTCCAGTATCCAGAGTTTAGTATTCAGTATTCAGTACATAACTCAGTTTAGTAATACATGATCATGGCTTCATGTAATCAAAAATTAGTTATTAGAAACTATGTACTTCAGCTTCAGACTAATTTAGACAGATGATATATGCTTAGTATTGTATGTACAGCATTTATAGTAGACCCAGTTGTGCATATACTCTCATCCAGTCACCTTATGATAATTAGTGATTATTTTACATTCAAAGTGTTGACGCATACTTTCTTTACGCTATGATGTCTCATATCATAGGTTAGGATGCTTGGGTTTCTGACCATACTTAGACAAATTTAGTTAATCAACAACAGTTATAGTAGTGAGTCTTCATCAATCGAGGACATGACTTTTATTCAGTTAATATATTATTTTAGTACAATATTTATTGTCAGATAGTTTTGGGAGTTAGTTGGGACTCATCCCATCAACTCTTTAATTTCAAATGTTTAGAGGCTTTTAGATACTTTTAGTTAGTAGTTATTCTATAGATGTATTCAATATTGATTTAGTTTTATAAACCTTATGGCATTTTAAGTTTTTACTTCCGCATATGTTTTCATGATTATTATTCAATGCTCATAGTAGGTACAAGTAATGGGTTATTTGTGGTCCTTCGGGATCGTAGGAATTGTGTGGCGCCTAGGGTATAGTCTCGGAGCATTACAACAACTATCCACTTTTGCCACTTGGATAGGATAATGATCAATCTCCCATACTATATGCGTGAGGACTTCTACGAGCACCATGGGGACAACCACAAAGACCATGCACACCACCTCTAATTGGGTTAAGAAATTCCCTAATTGTTGGTACACTCTGAGCTGAAGTAATAATCTCTCTATTATTGGGGTACTCTCTCAAGAACTATCTAATGTCCTTAAAGCCATATCATGCCCCGGGTACTGCACTAAAGTTTAAACATTTGGCTAAACCTGATAACCACCACTACTAAAATGATAAAAAGATTAACCCCTCAAAGGATGACCAAAACTCTGGACAGAAAGATTACTGTAACTAGATTGGACTCCATCGATAATCTAATATAAGGCATAAAAGGGCCTACTAGACTGAACCTGATGTTGGTTTGACAGACGTGGAGGATATCCTCCCTAAAAACTACTAACTCTAAATTGTGAGCCATTACAGCTCCCAAGAAAACTACCCTGATATCATAGCCTCTGATCGCTGCCCTTTTGGGCATCGCGGTGCATCTCTTCCATAATATGAGCATAATAAGAAACCTCAAAAAAAGCCATAACCATTAAATTAAAACATTGTGTAGAAGTGTTAAGAGGGAGTCTCAATCCCTAAATAAAATGCCCAACCCATTCATACTCGATAGTAAAAATATATATAGTATGCCTATCCAACTAATGAAATTGAACCTTATACTGCAAAACAATCATGGAACCCTACTCCAACCTTAAGAAATGTCTCTCATTTGGTCCCTAATACTTAGAGGCATATAAATCCCTAAGAAAACCTCAGATAACTTAGTCGATAAAAATGGGCAGATTTAACTTGCCTGGAATCAAGATAACTTCTCTACCAGTGTTAAGCTAACAAATCCAACTAGAACCTAGTGCAATCCATATCATGAGTCTCAATTAGGCTTAAATTATTGAGCCTATCCTCATAAGAAATCAAGAACTCATAAGCATCCTTGCCCAGTACACCAAAAAACCTAGGCGGAGCCAATCTAAAGAACCTACCAAACATATGTTATGCCACAACAAACATAATAGGTTAGGTAACTACCATCTAAGTAAACACTAGTGCAGGAGAGACTTTAAGTCTAGGAGCCACAACTATAGGTTGGAACCCTTTATCACTCTAATTCACAAATTATGCACCATCATAAGGTGTAACACCACCAATCCCAAGAACTAAACCAATGCATCCCTAAGCACTAAAGAAGAAATAAAACCTAATGTAGCTTAGGCTAGTCCTTGGCCCACCACTCGTTGTGGAGGAATAATCTGTGGCTCAAGAGTAGGAATAGGGTTTGGTGAAGGCCTCCTATATTTATACCTTTATTGGGGTGTATATCTATGTTTTTATGACTATTAGGTCTTTCATAAACAGCAATAGGATCCATAGTCTTAGACTTGAGGTCCTCATCTAGTGTAGCAGTAGCATGTGTTTGTCATCTATAAAAGAGTGCGACCATGGAAATATTTAAAAACAAATTCATACTCTTAATATGAAATGTGTGAAGAAAGCAAATATCCCCTAAAAATGTCCTATAGCCTCCTAAAGATAAGTAATGTACATCATTTTTTTTCCTCTACAAGACTAATAGATATTTGCTCTTTGTATCAACAATACTTGTTATCCTAGTGCTCTGATACAAATTTGTCAGAACCCAATTTTATGAGTCATAATGGCACCTAAATTATCCGTCTAGTAGGTAATATGAATTATTACCCGAAGCTAGATGCAATGGGATAATTTGGTGGAAAAAGTCCTAAAAGAAAGAAATTCACAAGTAAAGACTTACAAGAATAATTCAAGTAATAAGAATAGTCTAAAAGATAGATAAATAGTAATAATATCCCATGGCCTAGTAATGTCAGTAAAAGAACCACTAGTAAAAAGAAATACAAGTACTCTAATAGTTAATATACATTGGTCTTGAATTGTGAAAGAAAAATCAATGAATAAGAAGGAAAAAAGAAAAACTCTGGCTATAAGAGCTCACCCTGCCTCAACAATTTAAACAGCATGATCGCCATATCTTTGGTGGCCGCTAGTACTCTAATTTGCACCTAAAAGGTACAGAAGTGATGTATTAGTACCAAAGCCATAGGTACTATTTATGGTGATTAGTACCAAAGCCATAGGTACTATTTATGGTGATGATGACATTGGAAGTAATGCTTATGGACTATTTAACTAGCTTATTGATTATGTTATGATGAGCTATTGAATATGCTTAGAATAAGCCCATTTTTAGGTATTAATTAAGACATTGATTAGGCTATCATTTGGGTCTTTAACTATTCTATTGGTCATACTTATGATAACACTTAATAATTAAGCTAATAATCATACTATAAATCATCCTTATTGATGATGTTAGAAATTGTGTTATTACTTATACTAAACATCATGATTGTTGATTATATGGGAATTATGCTATTAATTATGCTTGAAATCATAATTCTTGATTCTGTTGGCACTTATGACTTCCAGGTTCAATTTTAAAGGATGACATTATTACTCGATGATGCACAATATAATATTTATTATGTTGATAATAGGCATGGCCGGAGGACACTCTGATGATATTGATACCTATCTAGGACGGAGGAAACTATAATGATATTGATACTCAATATGGATATATGATACTATGATTATATTGACACCTAGTAAGGCCAGACTAAACTATAATAATACTGATACACTACAAGTCTAGAGGATACTATGATGATATTGATACCTATCAAGGCATGAGAATACTATGATAATATGGATACCCAACAAAGCTAGAGGACATTGTGATGATTTATTGATATCCGGTAAGGCAGGACAATGATTATGATGATTTATTGATACCTAGAAAGGCCAAAGAAAGATTATATTTATTTTCCTATGTGTATATCTATCGGTTTGAGTTTGGATATACCCTATGTATGACAATTATATGCTTACATATACTTGTATGAAATTGGATATGTTATTTATATTAGAAACACCAGTTATAGCCTAGAAGTGATAAATGTTTTTAAAGTGGTATAGATGATGTTAGAGACAATTAATGATTTGAGATAATTAATTATAAGTGAAAAATTGATGATCCATGATAATTAATGTTTAGTTGTGAATGTTGTTTAAGGGATAAACTAATGACTAGTTGACAATCAAGGGTTACTTTGCAAATATAGATTAGATGATATACAATGTTAGGTAAGAAATGGTGGTTATCTAATGAATAGTGAGTATCAGATATGTGGTGACTAGTTACTAAGCAATGACTTAGGGTTATATGATGACTAGTTATTGAATCAATTAGATAATAAGAGATGGTTAGCTAATAAATGGTGACTTTTGAGTATCGATGATAAGGTTGTTAAATAATGGTAGTATTATGGGATGTTGGTAAATTGTTATAATGTTGATAGATGGTATAATGATGAAAATTTTGGAATGATTGTTAAATGATGATAAAAGTCAGCTATAATATTGACTGATTATGTTATTCTTCTCTTGAGTGTACTCTCCAGTCGTATGGAGGGCCATGTCGAGTTCTTTACTTTTCTGCACCAATTGGAGTATGGGAGCCAATTTTGTAATTTTTGGTTATTTATGTTTATAATTTATGAAGCATTATTATTCTGACTTGCTTACTGTAAGCATAAATGTCTAATAGAGTCCTGTAGATCAAAATAATAACATCCATTCCTATCTTTGGGAGGCTATGGGACATTCTTAGGAGGTTTTTACTTTTTTCACTCATATTGTTGTAAGAGTCTGAGTTGATTGGTATAAGTATTCCCTTGTCTTTATTCTTTCACAGATGGACAGGAAATATGCTTGTACTATTATAGATAAGTGTCTCGAGACTGAGCCTAAGGATCCTACTCATGTTTGTGGATGACCTAGAGCTAGTGAAAAGTCACGTGATATGTCCCTATCTAGGGGCCTAAAAAGGGCACCTTTCCCAGGCTATATTATCTCTTTTGAGCAAGAGGTTCTTCTGCCCCAGCCAGCGATGGGCTAGGAACTAGCCCAGGATCTACCAGGGTTTATTTTTTCTTAGTGCTCAGGGATGTATTAGTTTATCTTTTTGCATTAGTTGGTGGTTCGATGTCTGATGGTTATAATCTATAGATTAGAGTGGTATAAAGGTCGAGGCACAACCTGTAGTTATGGCTCCCAAAGTTGAGATTGCTCCTGCATCAGTAGTTGCTCAGTAGGTAGTTGCTTAGCCTGCGGTTGCCCAGTCTTCTATGTCTACTGAGAAGTAGTAGATGTTGGGTACATTCTTAATATTGACTCTTCCTAGATTTTTTAGTGCTCTAGGCAAGAATGTATAAGAGTTTCTAATTGCTTATGAGGATAAGATCCATAATTCAGGCCTTATTGAGACTCATAGTATGGATTACACCATATTTAAGTTGGATTTAGCTACTCAACATTAGTGGAAAGTTTATATGAATTCTAGACTAGCTGGATCTTTTCCTTTGTCATTTTTTTGAGATGTTCTTGGAGATCTATATGCCTCGCAGCCCAAGAGATTATTTGAGGGATTAGCTCTCTAGATTGAGCAGGGCTCTATGATAGTTGCATAGTATGATGCTCGTTTTGATGAGTTTGCTAGGTATGAAACTTATATTTTAGATACTGAGTATGAAAGAGTTTTCTGTATTGTTAAAGGGTTTGGACTTCCAATCTATATATCTACTCAAAGTTTAGTTGTTGCAGGTAGATTTTTTGCCGAGGTATCATACCACTTTTGGGTGATAGAGGAGTTGCACTAATGGAGGTTATGGAGATGCTTAAATTTCAAGGCAGATTCAGTAGGAGCCACTATAGTTTCCAACCCAGAGATGGTAGTTCTTGAAGTGGGTATCCTCTTCATCCATACTATTAGTCTCAGAGGTAACCTAGTTTACCTATTTAGGTACCACTTCATATTATTGTAGGTGGTCAATCTAGTGTTTATGATTGCCCTGTTAAGGGCAGAGGTCAGTCTTTGAGAGGTTCATCTTTGGGTTATTATAGCCGTGCTGGTTACTCTGGGTCAGCCGGATATGGTTGTTTGAGTTCAGCTCTTGTTTCCTATTTTACTTGTGTACTTCCTTGTCACTATTAGAGAAATTACCCTAATCATAAGGTGCATATTACTTCAGCTTAGTGTGTTTCTCCTATTAGAGAAGTTCATCCCTTAGCTAGATGTGATGCTCATAGTCCCAGGTGTGGTTTCTAAGATACTTAAGGATGTTCTCAGGTAGGCAGGATAGGAGGTTTGTCGGGTGCCCAACCAGGTAGTAGGCGTGGTCAAATATATGTAGTACCTACTAGACCTATGGCTGATACTTTCGATGTTGTAGTTATAGATACGATTTGAGTGTGCTACCAGTTGGCCATTGCTTTATTTTTATGGGATCCACTTAATTTTATATTTTTTCTTATTATGCACCATAGTTGTAGTTGTTTGGTGATTCATTATCTGTTCCATTAGGTGTATCAACTCTCTTGGGTAATTATTTAGAAGTGGATGTAGTTTATATATCATGTGTTATGACTATTAGTGCTATTGATACTTATGCCGATCTTATTATTCTGGACATTATGAATTTTTATATGATTTTGGGCATGGACTGGTTATCCCACTATCATGTGGTCATGAATTATTTTGACAAAACCATTACATTAGCCATTCTTGGTATACCACCAGACGTATGGAAGGGAGTTGTTAGCTGAAAGGTAATGGGGATTATCTCTTATATGTGTACTAGGAGACTTATTTTGAGCGGTTTCCTATCCTACCTCACTTATATTTAGGATACTTATTTGTAGAATCTGTTGGCTGATTCTATTCCTATTTTCTATGAGTTCCCTAATGTGTTTACAACCGACCTACCAAGAATTCCCCCTGTCTATAGAATGAGTTTGCTATTGATCTCGAGCCTGGCACCCAACCTATTTCTATGGCACTTTATCTTATGGCTCCTTCCAAGCTTAAAAAGCTAATTTCTTAGCTTTAAGATCTTTTTTGTAAGGGTTTTATTAGACTAAGTCGTTTCTTTAGAAAGATCCTATTGTCTTTGGGAAGAAGAAAAATGGATCCATGTGTATGTGTATTGATTATAGGCAGCTTAATAATGTGATGGTTAAGAACCGTTATCCTAGGCCTCACATTGATGATTTGTTTGACTAGTTTTAGGGAACGACAATTTTTCTAAGATTGATTTGAGATCTAGTCATCATCAGTTGATAATTCAAGCTAAGGATATCTTGAAAATAGATTTTAGGACCTGTTATAGTCATTACGAGTTCTTAGTAAGCTTATTTGGGTTGACTAATACCCCAGACACTATTATGGACTTGATGAATCAATCATTTAGGCTTTATTTTGATTTCTTTATCATTGTGTTCTTCGATGACATCTTTGTGTATTCGTGGAGTAGAGAGGAGAATGCAAATTATTTGAGGATCATGCTTTAGACTTTGAGTGATCATGTGTTTTTTTCCAAGTTCTCCAAGTGTTAGTTTATTCTTGACTCGATGACATAGTTTAGTCTTGACTAGATGACATTCATTGGACATATGATATCTAAGGATGGGATTATGGTAGACCCAAAAAAGATTGAGGTAATTCGTGATTGGACTATATTTATATCTCTGACTGAGGTTTGTAGCTTTATTGGTTTACCTAATTATTATAAACACTTCATCGAGGGTATGGCTACTATTTCAGCCCCTATGATCGATTCACTCGAAAGAAGGTTTATTTCTTATGGTTCGAGGAGTGTAAGTCGATCTTTCAAAATCTCAAGGATTTCCATACTTTATCTCCTATTTTAGCTCTTCATATTGAGGGTGAGTGTTTCATTATTTTTTGAGATGTGTATGGTGTTGGTCTACCTTGTGTATTGATGCGTAGTGACATGGTATTGTTTATTCTTCTAGAAAAGTTAAGGTTCATAATTACGGCTACCTCACTCATGATTTGGTATTGGTGGGGGCAGTTTTCATGCTTATGATTTAGCGGCATTATATTTATGGTGTGCATTATGAGATTTTCACCGATCATCGTAGTCTTCAACATCTTATGACCCATAGGGAGTTTATGCTAGAAAATAAAAATGGATGGAATTTCTTAAGGGTTATGATATTTTAATCTTATATCATCGAGGCAAGGCAAATGTGTTAGCAAATGCCTTAGGACGAAAAGTAGTGAGTATGGGTAGCTTGGTATGCATTTTAGTTCCTCAGAGGTTGTTGGCATGCGAAATTCAGTCATTAGCCAACTTGATGGTTTGCCTTGATATTTCAGATCCTAGGAGGATATTGGATCATTTGAAGTCCTCATTATTTAGGCAGATTTGAGGTCATCAGTTTGAGGATAGTAAATTTACGTACTTTGGGATCAGGTGTTGAGTGATGATTCTGAGAAGGTCATCATGGATTTGAGGGTTTTTGTGATTTGATGGCCGCATTTGTGTCCCATATATTGATGATTTAATTCAGTTGATTTTGCATGAGGCTCATAAGTCAAGATATTTCATTCATCCCAACACAGCAAAAATGTATTATGATTTGAGGCATCATTATTAGTTTAGTGGTATAAAGAGAGATATGACAGACTTTATAGCTTATTACATATGTTGTCAGCATGTAAAGGTTGAGAAGTAGCGACCAGGTGGATTGACTTAGAGGTTGTCCATTCCTGAGTGGAAATGGGAATAAATTACCTTAGATTTGGTTAGTGGGTTGCCCCACACTTCCCGTGGTTCCTATAGTATTTGGGTCATTATATATTATTTGACAAAGTTAGCATACTTTATTCCTATTTATATGTCCTTTAGTGTCGAGAGGTTATCTCATACTTATGTTCGGCAGATAGTCCATTTACATGGCATGACCATTTCTATTATTTAAAACCATGATCCTGTGTTTACTTCAATGTTTTGAAGAGTTTTCAAGAGGAGTTTAGCACTATGTGGATCTTATTACAACTTTTCATCCACAGATAGAGGCTCAATTGGAATGGACTATCAGATTTTTGAAGACAGGCTCTGAGCCTGTGTTATAGACTTTGGAGGTTATTGGGAGCAACACTTAGCCTTGGCAGAGTTTGCTTATAATAAAAACTATCATTCAAGTATTAAGATAGCTCATTTGGAGGCTTTGACTGGTAGGAGGTGTTATTTTCTAATTGGATGGATTGAGGACTTTGAGTTTATCCCCCGTGGTACTGATTTGCATCAGTCATTGTATAGAGTCAGGGTGATTTAAGATAGGTTGAGAGAAGCTTAGAGTAGGAAGATGACCTATGCATTCCGTATGTCTCATGCCTTGACATTTGGAATTGGCAATCGTGTATTGCTTTGTGTATCACCCATTAAGGGTGTGATGAGGTTTGGAAGGAAAGACAAGCTTAATCCTAGATATATTAGACCTTTTGAGATTCTTTGCATAGTTGTTGAGGTAGCTTATGAGTTAGCTTTACCTCCAGATTTTGCCATTGTTTATCTAATTTTCTATGTCTCCATGTTGCGATGATATATTCCCAATCCATCTTATATGCTTATATGGGAATCAATCCAGTTGGATGAGATCTTGACCTTTGTAGGAGAGCTGATGCTAATTTTGGCTAGTGATGTCAAGTGATTGCACCCTAGGGATATTTTTGTAGTTACGGTTCAGTAGGAGCACTGCCTAGTGAAGGAGGCCATATGGGAGATCAAGAGCCAGATGCAGATCCAGTATCCTCACATGTTCGAGACTTCAGCTATATCCTAATCCTTAACATTTGAGGACGAAAGTTCCTTTTATAGTGGATATTGTAATAAACCTTTCGGTAACTTTCCATAGTTTTGCTTATTTTTGTCGATAGACCTTTATAAAGCTTCCTTAAGTTATTTATCACATGTTGGGACTGAAAGTTTGATTATCGGGTAATTCATTTGGTTTTTTAGAGCCAATTTCCTATTTTGAAGACTTCGTTGGCTCCAAATGGCCACTGGGCATAAAATTCAGCAAAATGTTCTCGTATGCAAATTCTTACCAGGCCAAAACCTCTGGAATGTTTATTTTATGCTAGGTAGACCTTTGTTTTGGGTTTAGAGGCACCCGAGCTCATTTTGACCTATTAGTCAAAAAGTTGAGAAATTGGAGAAAAAGTTGTGGGACCTTTATTTTGTCTAAACGACCTCGGATGGAAAATCTAACTGTGCCATCGCATTTAGAACATCGAATTTTCTATGGTTATATAGTGAATTTGCATATATGGTATTACAAATGAATCTCGAGGCCTTGGTAGAGACTTGGGAGATTTCCAAGTTTTAAGTTATCAACTGATGTAGCTACAATCGCCATCCTTGGGCCGCGATCGCGGTGCTATGATTATACAACAAGGGTCGTGATCACGACTAATCATTCAATCATCAAGTATTACTATCTCACACCTCAGGGTTACGATAGTGACTCCCGAGTACTTGACTGGGTATAAAATAGACTCTTTTGCCCGATTTCAACAATTTTCTCACTCATTATTGAGACAATAAACCCTAAATGGAGATATTTAGTGCAATTGAAGCTTGTCGGTAATTGATTGAGTGAAATTGAAGCTTGTAGGTGATTGTGAAGCTTGTGTAACATTTATTTTAGTGATTATCATCCTTTTAAGGGAAGAATTCACCTTTTTCTTGGTGAAATTTATTGATTATTTTCTGAAAACCCCAAAAACATTAGGGCTTGATATTAGCCCCAACATAGCTTAGTTTTCACCCATTGTTTAGGGTAATGATTCCTTGAGCTTGTCTGAGTGATGGGTTGGCCTCGAAAATGTGATTTCCATAAGTGGGACCCACATGGGGTTTTTGAGGTGATTTTTGGACTTGAAGAACAATGGTGCATTGTGGGTATTAATGTTCTTGTATAGATGAGCAGAATGTGTTTTTAATTGCTTGGTATCTTAAGGAGGCTTCTTGGATAGGAAAAGCAAAGGTTTATGTAGCACCTACATTTTTGGGATTGAATTTGAATCGTTGTTCCTATGTATATAAACTCGAAACCATTGATTCCTATGTAAATATAAGTGTCATGATCATTTTCCTACCGTGAAAAGTGCTTTTTTGGTAAAAAATGTTCATCAAAAACACTTAGAGCAAAGTTGAGTTAAGAACTTTAGTTACAGACCAAATTTTTGTATTCGATCCTATAAGAGCCAACTTTGAACTTGTATAACTTCTGGAATATATGGATTTTTTTAGATCAGTACCAACCAAATCAAATATAATTGAGTGCTTTTTTAAAATCCAATGATTTTGTCTTAATCTAATAACTGAGAAAAATGTTACGAACATTTTTGTGAGGAACCAGTGAATGTACGCGATATGGGTGTGGCACCCCCTCAGTGCTCCACAATTTTGGCGTGACATACCTCTATTCCCGGAGATGCTAAAACCCACATTTCTCTTTATATTTTTCATGTGTGAACTAATTATTTAAATCCTAAATTATCCTATAACTAATAATAATCTGATTTCATCATCCTATAACCCCAAATATACAATCCCTCTCCTTCCAAATTCTCAAGAACTTACCTTATAAGGGTTCTTCTCAAATAAATCAACTTCCAAGGCTTAAAATTCAAGTTTATTCTCAATGTTTTATCTCCAATTTCTTTATCAAGGGTATGGTAAATTAATTCAAGTGTTCATATTAATTCCAAGCTAGGATTCAATCTTCAAAGTTAAGGATTCAAGCTTTTATCTAAATTTCTTCGGTCTAAAAGGCATGTATCTCTTCCTTATAACTTATTTGCTAAAATGAGGTGTTTGATTGTTACTCATGTGAATTTAATTATTTGTTTTGAAGTTCCGTTTAGGCCTTTTGGATGTTATTTGGTTGAATTGCTTTTCCATAGTTTTTATGGACTATTCATGTTTTAATTAATAGTTTTGAACTAATTGGGTGCATGGGCATGGTGGATTGGAATGGGGATATGGCATTCCCGAAAACTGATGATTTTGTTTTGGAATTGATTTTTGAAAATTGTGTTTCCCTCAACCCACTTTCATAGTTGGCTTTGAATATGGATATTCACACGATTCAACTTACTCCCCTAGACTATTGCATTGCATAAATGGATAAATGGATAAAAATGGCTTTTGAAGGCCGTGCTGGTCATGTGTAGAATTAATTATAAACTTTAGGGGTCGAGGGTACCCCTAAGTTAATTCTTATAAACTGCACAAGTGGAGGCATTCCCCTAAATATTACTTGATAAATCACGGGGGCCGGGGTATTCCCCCAAAGTGATGAATAATTGGAATGGCATAATGATATTAGCTTGCAAGTGTAATTGGTATGACAGTAACAATTGTTTATGCCGTAATAGGTGATTCTTGGTTAATGAATGGGAATGTGTAAAGTAATTTGATTGGTCTTTATGATGGTTTTGTATCTTATTGTGAAGGTGTTAGTCCCATGGAGAATAAATACTGAAAATGACATTTTTCGGTCTATGGGGTCTTGATGACCATGTGCATAGTCCACAGTATTTACATATCTATGTGTCTTGGAATGACGAGGGGTTGGGGCATTCCCTGGTCTACCTTGTATATTTATTGTTCGTGTGGCTAACATACTCTGGGACCTTTCAACAGGCGGAGATGAACCTACATATCCTGTGGGTGCTTAGATGACAGAATAGCTATTGTAACACCCCGAATTTTGGTCCTCGGAAATTTCTAAAATTTTATCCTCACTTTATTTAATATGACTCAAGGTGAATATATGGGTCTTAGAAGACCTGTCATAAGGTAGCCAGTGAAATTTGCCTGATTTATAGTTTTGGTGACGACTTAGGGTAATAGGTCATAATGAGTCCATACGAGTCATAAGTTTGAAATCATAGGGTATCTAATGTATGTCCTAAAATTTTTTGTCTTGTGTATGGGAAGAGGGTAGAAATCGCAAGGACTATATACGAGTATTAAGGAGAGACTCAAAACCTAACCAGTATAGGCTAGCCCTAGACAATGCTCAGACTATGACTAGACTAAATGAGTCATAGGGTGACTCTACGAGTCGTAAGGTCACCCGTAGTGACAGGGCAATATTTTTCAATCTTTTAGTCAAGGGCTTCTTGGTACTTTCCTCCTTTCCCCACTTAGACCCCACATGCATAAAACATCTAAAGAGGTTTTTTTTTCAATAGTTAAGCATATTAAAAACTCTCCAATTCTCTTTCGAATTCTCCATTCAAGTAAAGTCTATAGTTTAAAAGAAGGTGTCATCTACGGTTCTAAGTGTGCTATATTCTTCAAATTTCTTAGTAATTAAGGCATATATCTCTCTCCTTACACTTGTATTTCCTTAATATCATGGAAATTAGTTTATTACTCATGACTTTGTTTTGGGGATTTGAACTACAGGTTTAGAGTTTTGGATATAAATTGTTTGAATGTATTCTCATGGTTTCTGTTGAGCTATTATACATTGACTTGATGGTTTGTACACTCATTGGGGTACATGGGTTTTGTGGAAAGAATAGTAGTACACTGGACTCCCCAAATTCGTAACTACAGAAATAGGGGTTCTACGAAATTACCAAATAGTAGGTTTTGGTATGGAAATTGATGGTAACCTCAACTCACTTGCATAATTGATTTTTGAATGAAAATTATCATTTGGTTTCACTTATTCTATTTGAAAATAATATATGGCATAAATGGCTTATTGGATAATCAGAATAATGATCTTGAAAACCTTGCGGGGTATGAAGGAATCCCTAAAGTGTTGGGTAATTACATTTGTTGTAAGCTATAGTTGGTAGGATGTTACCACTTAATAATTTATTAATAATTAATTCCTGGAATTGGTGGATGGGCTATGTGTTAAATATTTTAATTAGGCATTAATGAGGGTTGTGATAGCTAGCCGTGAAGGTGTGAATCTAATGGATGGACACTAGAAACTCATGCTTACCGACTTTAAGGTTAGTCTAACTAACTGTTTGTTTGTTTCAGACTACATATAAATTTAAAATGGTTGGCGAAGGGTATAATAGAAGCCCATACTTTCTGTGATAACCTCAGTTCATGCGGTTACCATGCCTTGGGGCCCGACTAGGGGGTCCAACTTGACTCAAATAGCAGGTGGGTAGTATTATGATGGTCAAGCTACACAATCTATGTTAAGGTTATTTTAAAGTACATGCTAAACCCTATTCCCTCTCTCAGTATTTAATATATGTATATACTTATAGATCTTTGTGGATGTGTACATATACATTTTTTTGACTTGGTTTCGTGATGATGGAATTATTTTATCCTTTTTCTTTGAGTTACATGCTAGTACTAGAACCACTAATCGTCTCCAAACATTGTATCCCTATGCGATGTAGGGTCTGAAGGAAAGTCTACTTTTTCTTAACAGAGTTAGAGGGATCGACTTGGTTCGTTGGTCTGTTATGGTGATGTGGTGAGCTTTCATTATTTGAAAGACTTGATCAGTTCATTGATTTTATTTTCATAGAATAGAATTGAGAGCTCACATTATCATTAACATTGTCATTGTCACAGTCAGGGGCATGCCCTGACTTAGATTTATTTTTGATATTGGTAGAAGATTTTGAGGACTACTGTGGACTTTTGTGGTATGGTGGTTTTTGTTGGTTAACAGTTATTAGTTATAGACATACTCTATTCTCTTAAAGATTATCTTATGATATCTTGTTATATATTTGGAATTCATCCATTGTTAGGGGTGTTGTGTTCTGTCTGGATAGGCAAACGGGGTGGTCTCCGGTCCTCGGTGGACTTGAGATACCCATCATGACTAGGCACTTGTTTGGGACGTGAAAAAGTTTGTATCAGAGCAAGTTCTGGTGTAATTGGGTATCCACAAAACTATGTCAAGAATAGTCTCTTTTACGGGTGTGTAGCATGCCACACTTATAAGGGAGGACCTATGAGGTATTTAGGAATGTTTCCCATTCTTGTGATCTGTTTTTAGGCTATAGAGTCTGAGTCTTAAATTTACTTTTATGTCCATTTTCGTACATTTTAGATCATCACCTGAAGATTTAATGCTGCTGGAAAATCCTCTTGCCAACTTAAGGACAATGTATATGGAATCCATCCTACTTTTGAGGTTTAGATCGAGTTTAGGGCTACTGATTCTGATGGCTTTCGTGAGGTTCTCCCATATTCCACTAGTTCTCCTTGGCCTTCTTAGGGTTATGTGAGAAATGCTGAATTTTGTTAGTTGATTCATTTGCCGACCCAATTAGTGGCCTCTTAGACTGGGTGTGTTATATCTGTTGCTCTATTTTCTAAAGCCACTACGGTTGGTCACTGTATAAAGTTGAGTCCTCTGACTTTCACTGGTTCCAAGGTTGAGGAAGATCCTTAAGGGTTCATTTATTATATGGAGATGATTTTTTTGTGATGGATGCTATTGAAGTGGAGTGAGTGGATTTCACTTCTTATCAATTGAAGCATGTAGAGTATCATTGGTATGAAGAGTGGGACCAATCTAGAGGTAATGATTTTCAGTCATCTTTGTTGGATGATTTATCTAATTCTTTTCTTGATTTCTTATTCCCTCAGGAGTTGTGGGAGGTGAAGGATAAGGAATTTATAAATTTGAAGCAAGATAAGATATATCTGAAGGAGTGTGCCTTGAAGTTTCACCAGTCGTTCCAGTATGCTTCTGAGTTAGTAGCTAGCATGAGAGCTAGAATGAGAAAATTTTCTTCTAGGTTGTACAGTAAGTTGATTTTGAAAGCAAGGCTGCCTTGCTAAATAAGGATATGAATATCTCTAGACTTGTGGTGTATATGCAACAAGTGGAAGAACAAAAGAAGAAGAAAACTGAGATAGAAGAAAGGCAAAGTAAGAAGTTTCAGTATTCAGAAAAGGGTGAGTCAATAGCAGAGTGGTAGAGATGGTGGAAAATGGTCTAAGAAGAACTGGGTCAATTCTGGTTCCAATTTGATGGATCTCCTTATCCAAAGTCGTCTATCATCGTTTCTAGGGTGGTGATGGTTCTAGGGTAGAGGGTGCCCAATATTGGGCTATTATAACCCAATTAGCTCCATCGATCCGCCTTGCAGATTTTGTGGTGAGTTGCTTCATGATTTCTATGATGAGGGGGAAAATAGGTATTTCAATAATGGTTATCTGGGACACATGGTCAAGAACTGTCTCGTAGGTAAGGTTTCCTTTGAGGCGAACAAGGTTCTTGTTGCTGCTTCATCAGCTCCTACACCAAAGGGCGCCACTTCTAGTACTGGCATTGGTCGGAATATCCTATATGCTCGTGCTATATCGCGACCCAACTTATCAGATCATGATAGAACCTACCATAACCCACCACTAGGGTAGCCAACTCGTAGTCCGGAACAACTAATAATAAACTACTCAATACTATAAGGAAAAAATGCGAAGTATATGAAATAAAAATCAATACATTGAAGAATCCAAAAACATAGTGGTATCTATACAAGAGCTTATAAACATAATAAGAGTACAAAAGGGATATATCAAGGAGAAATAGAATTATACAATTAATCTCTGAATACAAATTAGAAACTTGTCTAATACATAGGAGGGGGATAAGTAATACTCCAAACATCAGGAGCTCACTCTAAGTCTCCGAACTAGGTAGCTCTGCACGATGCACACATCAACGACCATAACCCGTGCTATGATCTGGAAGCTGCAGAAGTGTAGTATGAGTATCAAGCGAATGGTACTAAGTAGGTATCTTCCAACTGAGATCCAATGAGAAAGCAAATATACACAATATATAAATAGAATGAAATGTACACACAAGAGTCCAGAAATCTTAAAACAAGTTAATGAGAATAATATAGGAAAGCTATCATATTTAAGTCAAAAAGTCTAACATAACAAGTCTAAGGAAGTATCAAGGTGCACTATCCTATTCCAGCTGCATTCAATATACGGCAATACTATACTGTATATCACACGCCAACATACGAATAAAGTGCGAAAGAAAGATATATAGTAATTTACAAGGTGAAGAAACGACTATACAATACGAACAATGAAGGGAGGGATATATGATATTACCATAGCTTCATATATATATATATATAGATACATATAAACATGAGGTCATCTCAAAGAATAACCTATACCGTCATATCTTTATTTTAAGACCTCAATATAATACTATAAGGATTTAGATACTTTCCTCAGGGTTTCTAATCCACAGGCTAGACATGAATAATCGTTCATAGTATTGAGACTATAAGAAAGAAGAGGACGAAGACATACCTCTATCCCGATACCAGATCAGTGACCAATCTGTCATAGGCTAGCCATAATAATTATAATAACAATGATAATAACAATATCAATAACATCGTAAATAACCGATAACTCCAGAAAACCAAATACCTAACCGAGCCTATGAGTACCACCATTGCCCCAGACTTGGAAGGTTCAATCAGCAAATAAACACACAAGGCATATTTTTCACCCATATCTATGAAACTATCCCATAACAACTGATAAATATAAGTTCATACTGGTAATAGGAGATGGCATGCAATAATAAATGTAAAGTATATAATTAATATTACAACTCATCATAACTGTCCTTTATCAGGATTATCATCATCATCATCAACCTCTGACCTTACTAGATTCAACATATCGTCAATATATCCTTTAGCCCTACCGAGTATCAGCATCATCACAATAGTATTCTCCAGCCTTGCTGGGTATCAACATCATCACAGTAGTATCCTCTGACCTTGCCTAGTATCAATATCATCATAATATTATTCTCCGGCCTTACTAGGTATCAACATCATCACAATAGTATCCTTCGGCCTTGCTGGGTATCAATATCATCACAATAGTATCCATTGGCCTTGTCGGGTATCAATATGATCATATTAATATCCTCTGGGCTTACTTGAAATATCATCACAACAATCATTACAGAATAACATACACTAAAAATACTCGTTAACATAGTGATATCACCATAAAATATCTATCTAGCAACTATTTCCCAACTACTCGTTATTAGTTAACTAATGCTTATTATAAAAAAACTAAAAGTTCACTCGTCATCACATGACTTCTACTTATAAACCTAAACTTTATCCATATTCATGGGATAGCAACTAACAACTACTTATTAAATAGTCAACATCTAACATCTAGTCATGGTTCATGTCTAGACCGAATAGCCATTTATCCAAAATTTATCATTTTTAACTAATCATCCTATAAACATTAATCACAACTAGATGACACATTACTACTTGTCACCTAACTATCTTTTATTGACTGAAACCATTCATTAACTAATCATCATTTACTACTAATCCTTGATTAAATATTCATTTACTAACCATTTAGCAACTATTAAATGTTATTAACTACTCACCTCTTATTACCAACATATTTTATTATCTAGCCTCATTTGTACACAACTCCACGGCTATCGACTAATTGGCATCATGAACTTAGTGATCAATATCAACTAATCTTCACCTATGCTAGAACCGACCTCACCATAAGTCACACATTGACCATTGCTAGCTACCAAATATTTGTACTAAGCAAGATTCATTAACTACTAAGATTAACTAGCCACCAGGTGCTATAGTCTGCTAATGTAGAACTAGTTACCTCATAGCATAATCATTAATTAGGCAGAAAATACATAAGACTATACTTCATCTAGGATAACTAAAGTAACCAATATAATAATCTTGGATGTATCAAATCTATGCATGCCATCACTAGTATCCAATAAATAAAGTCGTAAACAATATATCGCATCTTCATCCGTCCCATGTCAGAGAGATATGTATATGAGCATATATATGAACCCATAAACTATAGTCGTAACCTTTACAATGACTAGTACTTCTCGAATATCAACTCATTACCATGACACAACCCTTGGACGAATGACATAACTAGAATAATCGCAACATCATAATTATGGACTTAGGCCCATATACATATCCAAAACTCATATCGATAATTATATTCATGAGATGTATCATATCTCTAACCATCTCACACATAAGAGGCATCTTGCATATTGGAAGAATAATATCAATAAGCATATAATCATTCCCTAATACAAGAGGTATCTCACATCTAGGAGTCATTGTATCGATATACATGTATCATCTGTAGGATATCTCATATCAAAAGGTATGACTGTGAGGAATATCACATCTCTAGGCCAATTACCGTATCTAAAAGGAACCTCGTCTTTATAGGTCAAATAATCATGACTAGAGAAAATAGAAACTCTATAGGCAAATCATCAAGTCTATGAGTAAATAACATCTCTATAGGCTAATCATCAAGTCTAAGAGTAAATAGCATCTCTATAGGCCAATCATCAAGTCTAAGAGGAAATAGCATCTTTATAGGAAAATCATCAAGTCTAAGAGTAAATAGTATCTTTATAGGCCAATCATAAAGTATGAGAGAAAATAGCATCTCTGTCGGCCAATTATCAAGACTAAGAGGAAATAGCATCTCTATAGGCCACATAACGTATCTAAGGGGAATATCATCTGTAAATGACCATTAACACTTCCACAAGAAGTATCATGACTATACCTCAAAATCCACAATCAGGGAACATTAATACAAGTTACCAAGTCACTAAGTAACCTTATTCTAAGGTTTACTAGCCTCATCTATGTCTAACATCAACAACTAAGTTCACACGACTTAACACAAGTTTAGGCCTAAGTGGGCTAGACGATCCCACTTTTAATCCTCAATTTCCATAATTAGGAACACCATGCGAAAAACTAGGCTAAGATGTCTAGTCCAACTTATAGATGTCAAATAAACCACATTCAAGCCTAAGATTGCCTCTTTGACTAGAAACAATGGTACTCAAGTAAACTCTACCCAACTTAAGGTTTCAAGACTACTATACTGGCCAAAAAAGGTCAACTATAAAAATCATGCTTCTAATGCTAAAACCACAAACGAAACATAGGTTTACATCAAAACCACACTACAACTAATTTAAACTAGAGAGGAAAAGCAATATGATTCAAAAGGGGTATAAACATGCCATTTTACGAGTCCAAAGCCCTCATATAAACACCAAACATCAACAATCAAGGCCAAGTTATCCTACTCATAATCAAGCCTAAAATCCATATCCACACACAATATATATCACACATCATCTATAGAGAAAAGTAAACAGAAGCCTACCTCAAGGCCAAACTGCAAAACATCAGTTCATCCACCACAGACTCATGAACAAAGAATCATAACCTCAACAAATGGGTGAAAATTATGCATACTTTGGGCTAAAATCAAACTCTAAGCTAAATTTGAGTTTTGGGTCCAAACTAGCAAATTCAAGCTTGAATTCAAACGATTCTTACCCTAAATTTGAAGATAATCACGATAAATGATGATAGTCAAGCTCCCAACTCACCCACAATGATAAATTTTATGTTATTACACTCATTTTGAGGTTTTTAAGGTCTAAATAATGAAGGGGAAATGCCCCAAATACGTCTTGGGGTCTTAATATAGCCCCTATAGGTAAGGAGATGTCACTATCATAGTCTTATAGGTCGTGATCGCACTACCATGATTGCTACACAATTTTTCGTGATCACGATTGAACCAGATAACAGAAAAATCAAAAAAAAGTTTTTGACCCTCGAAACTTATCCAGAATCCAAAGAACATGATGCAATAGTGAATCTAGAGTGTAAACCATATTCCAGGTCTATTGGGATCATCAAACTTTTATTTGAGATTGTTTAGAAAAAAAGTAGGTCCCACATCTATAGTTTCATCATTTTTCATAAAATCTACTCAATAGCCAAAAATAAGAATGGTAGCCTTGGGAAAAGAACCAAGGGACCCTATAGCTTAAAATCGATGTTCTAGACATGATGGAAAAATCAGATTTCAATCAAAGGTCATTAAGACCAAATATGGGTCCCACACTCAGTCTTTTCAATTTTTAACTTTTCAACCAATAGGTTTAAATGAGCTTGGGTGCATTGGGACCTGAACCAAAATTCACATCCGAGATTGATTCACATAAGTTTTTGGCTGGTGGCCATTTAGAACTAGTAAAGACTTCTAAATAGGGAATTGACTCTAAAAACCAAACTAATTGCTCGATAACTGAACCATCAGTCCCAGTATGTCATATATTACTTGTGGAATCTATGGAGAAGCTCAAACAGTGAAGATAAGCATAAAAATAAAAAATGTCCTAAAGGGTTATTACAATATCCACAACAAAAAGGACTTTCATCCCCAAAAGTCAATGGATAGAATGAATCCCAAAAGATCGAAAGGATGAGGTACTAGGCCCGCATGCTCCAAGCAAGACTTCAAAGGTAATCTCACTGGAGAGAAAACACTTGTAAGTGATTTCCCCATAAGTATCCCTTTTTCAACTAGAACTTTTATTCTACTTCCAAAATAGCCAAAACTCAACTTACCCACTAACTGGCCCAAAACTGAACCAAGAAGGGTAATGCACGTACATCTGAATCACAACACGCTGATAATATATCTTTATCCATATAAATCAACAAGGGCATCTAAGCCAAAAACAAACCATAGCGTGAGTCATAAAATTGACTCTAAATCCAAAAATAACCTTTCTTTAACATTTCGCACATGTTATCTACTCCAAACTAGGGGGAAAATCACTTGAGTCTCGTCCACACAGTCTCATAATAGAGAACTCAAAGAACTTAAGTTGACCTGATGAAAGTCCATAAGGCAAACATAAGAATAAGCTCAAAAAGAACTCTTTGGGAATACAAATAGAGCCAGTCAAGGAATGCAACCCATGCTAATACTACGACCAGTCCGAATGAAAATCAAATTGAAATCTAAAAATCCTAGGTATAACTACTCATCGCTAAATATTCCACTCTAGGATGTCTCATCCTCGGAGAATAAATCCATACCTTATCCAACTTAGGAATATTACTCCTACTGGGTAAATCATCTAAAATTCCCAAAGAAAACTAAAACTCGACGTTAAAACCAAAGTAGCCAATACGAGGCCCTTGGACTATTATCTGATCATTCATCAACTATAGTCAAACCAAAGTCCAGAAAACCAAATACATAACCACAAAGTAAGCTCAACCATCCTATAAATGACATCTGAACAAGGACAAGTCTAAAATAAAAGCTGCACGCACACTCTACAATACTAAGCTAAAATCTCAATACCAAGGATGAATCGCTCGATATCAAATATCCAAGCCATTAAAAATGGGTAGGCATTAATTCTTCATATCTATCATACTTCCAAATCTCCATTCCAATGAGTCAAATCCAAAACTAAGCCAGTAAGACTATATCAATGTTAACTATCTCAAATCGATCTAGTATCCAAATCTGACATATTTGAGATAAATCATACCAAGATAAAGTCAAAACATATTCATAGAGCAAAATAACAATAGGGATAACCACTGACTGGTAAGACAAGAAACTAACTCTATATTGGCTGGAGGGAACATAATATAGTCGCAAAATAGAAATAATACAAAAGAATGAACCACTAGCTAAAAATGTATATAAATTGCTCCATATCTATTATAGGGCATGAAGTATCCAAACATACTAAAAAACATCCCAAGGCTGAAAACCACACCAGAAATGGCAAAAGCTCTAAATACTCAAGAAAAGGTAACTTAACCCAGAAACTAGCCAATACAATACTCCATCTAGGTAAAGAAATAGTCACAGGAAAATATCACCAAGGAGAAACACTCCACTAAGAATCACTAGGCAGAACATACTGTGAAAAGGGAATTTTATAAATCTACCCTAGAACTACATCATCGAAGAAGAAATACACCAATTCTCAAAACCAAGGAGAATGTCACGACCACAACCTTAAAGTCAACAATTTGAGATAGAGAATTTCTAATTTGCCAATTTAAGAAGCAATCACAGGAAAGGCCACCTGCCTTAAACTTTCAAACTCCACTAGATAAAACCATATCATTATAACAAATGAGTATCCACTTTCCGTACTAACAAAAGGGAAAACCATCCCAAGGGAAAAAACCTAACATACCTATGGGATGAATCCATGATATCTCAACATCATTATCAAATTTATCATTTGAGAAAATAATAACAACAAATAAAAAATAGACCTCAAACTGGTAAATCTCACAAATAGGCTATACTAAAAGGGATAACCAAAACAAAATCCTTCGTAACCCAGGAGGCAAGTCTAATGATTTCAATCTCAAAAATAGGCAACAGAACTAAGTTGTTAATTAAAAAAGCACAAATAATTATAGAGGGTTAATTTCCCTTCAATACCACAACACATTATTGAATCAATGTAATACAACTAACTAAGAGGGAACACAGTCAACCTCATCATGCTAGGGGAAAGAAATCATCAAATAAGACTATACCTACTCTATCTACTAAATAATATCACATGAAAATAAAAGTCTAACTAGATAACACTAGTCTATAAAGCTACCACGCAAGGATTAAATTCATCATATAACAACATCAAGTAATAATATCAAGTAATAACAATAACCTCATGCAGTGGTAGTAATAGTAACAACAATATCAATATCAACATGCTGAAAAGGAGGTACCAAAATAAACACCCATAGGGGAAACATAAACATCGATATACTCCATCCACTACTAAAAGAAATAAATCATGAAGTAGTAACACAAATCACGGATCTAATAATAAGGCACATAATGATCGATATAAATTCATCAAGGCATACAATCATTAATGGGCATAAAAACACTACAACACAAAATAAGAGATAAAGGTGGGAAATAAAAGCACACCAATCATAGGAATAACCACAGTCACCTAATGGGCATAGGGTAAATGCATCTAAACGGGTCCAGTTTAGACAGATCAACTGAATTATCAACTGAGGCACCAAACGCACCATCTCTAACATAAGATGTAAAAATATCACAAGCTGATCAAAATAAGCTAAAGGATCAAAAATATCATGTCAGAGACATTCCCTAAACTAGTAGTCTCTACAGTCGAATGAAACTTCTATAGCACCAACATGGAGCGACATAAACTGAGCCCAAATAAATGGCCAACTGATGCAAAAAAAATCGACAAAATTATGTCCATACTTTTAAAATCACATCCTATCTCAGGAACACTAGGCTAGAAACGAAAATAATTGCTAAATTTTGTTGATCATTTATCTCATATCTTAGATATTCTATGAATGAGTGTCTGTAACACCCTAGATTCTGAACCTTAGACACTACATGGTGCTTGTGACCTTGAAAGACCACAAGCTAACCCATGACTGATATCTATAACTGAGCACTGAATAATATACTATTAAATTGCAAAGAACTAGTGGAAACAAGCCATAAGGTTCAATACTTAAATAAAATTAAATAAAGTATAACAATACCCAAACTAAAAAAATTGTCTAAACTTCTAATCTGAAAGCCTCTAAACTGTCTGGACTTGAAATTTATGGGACAAACCCCCAACTAACTTTGTCTACTAAAATAATAAATCTCATGCAATACTAAAATAAGGAACATCCTTGAATGATGAGGAATCACTGTTTAGTGTACTACTGCTAGATGAGTCTAAACTGCTAAGGATGCTCTGGAGCTCGTGTTTTTAAACCTATGGTATAAGACACCATAGCGCAAGAGAAAAGTATACGTTAGTACTTTGAATGTACTGGTACTCTAGATGAGGTAAGGCTAAATGCAAGGGTTTACATTCATGAACAATACTGACTAAATATCATGAGACTATTGAATGAGGATACATGCATGAGTGAATAAACAATAACTGAATCATAGTAACACTAAATACTGAATACTAAATTATAATAACTAGATTTCTAATTACTGAGTCTATTGATATTGATATTCTATTAACTGAGGCTGAGATCAGTCCTATCTAGCGTGTGATCTTTGAATATACTAATAATGAAAATAATTAACTAAATTTGAGATCAGTCCTATCTAATAGGTGATCTCTGAATCTAATGGTACTGATACTGATTAACTGTATTTGAGATCAGTCCTATCTAATAGGTGATCTCTGAATCTACTAATACTTATATTGCTTGGTTAAATCTGAGATCAGTCCTATCTAGTGGGTGATCTCTAAATCTATCGATAATGCTAGTGATTGATTGTCTCTAACAGTCCTGAATCTGTACTACTGAGCTGAGTCTCTTTACTGAGATAGATTCTGAAACTGAGACTGTGGGAGGTAGTCATCTAATCGACATACCCTAAATCTGAACTAGTGGGGTCCAACCTATAACCCTAGCTGGAAGGGTATCAATATCATGCCATGGCTAAAGATAGTTGCTATGGGGTCAGTCCTAATCTAGCGAGTGACCCCTGATATCAGTCCTATACTAGCAGGTGATCCCTGAGTATGCCATTCCTATCTAACGGGTGATATCTCATAACCTACGCTGGCTGTGTAGTTTTAGAACTTAGGGATTGCTTCTAGGGATCTCAATCCTATGTAACGGGTGAGCCCCCATCCCTTGGCTCTCTCGGTGCTGAGTCCTACCCACAACTAGATGACAATGAACTTTCGTACTTAATACTAGGCTTGATTGAGCTGTTACTGATCACAATACTTAACAGAACTAAATTGAGTTCACTTGGTTCTGTTTACTGACAAAATACTACTGAGTTCTGAATTGATTACTGAACTGAAGCTGGAATACTACTGATACTGAGATTACTGAGATTTTCTAAGTTCTGCAACTATCACAGTTCTACTGAGTTTTGTAAATGATTGAGAGTACTACTAATCATGGCATGACTGAGATTATCATGAAACTGACATTGGCTCTATACAAGTAACTAATTTGTCAGGTATGAATACCCTAGGACTCGATAACATAAATAATACAAGACAGGAAAACTCGTACAGAAGATGGCAATAGGCTATCATTCACAACACAATAAATAAGGCATCTCTTCAAGCACTTGGAAATCATAACCATGTAATCGTATAGGGAGGCATGTTATTATCTCATAACTCATTCAATAAGGAATACACATGAATATGAATGCATGTAACATATCATAATTCATTAACTAAGGCTTTTCAACAAACACATGGCATGCATCAACTTATACATAATTGGGGTTTCTTGTCAACATGCTATAATGACCCTATTTCCTTTACACAAGCATTTTATCAAACATATGGGTATCATACTTTATTCAATACACCTAATTAACATAGTTACATCAATCAACATGTATCTTGAAGGGGTTTATCATGAACATCACATAAACATTATATACTAGGATCAAAACTTGGAACATTGTAAACAAAACATGAATTAAAACTCAATAACAACATGAACTTCAATTTGAATTCACATGAACCATGAAAACTCATAAATATATAATCTCTAAATTTAGAAAAGGATTCTTGAACTTCTTGGGTGGAAGGAACCCAAGAATCAACATCTAACATACCTGGAAATCTAGATTCTTAAAGTTCTTGAAAACTCTTGGAGGGATTCTTAAGATTGATTTTGAAACTTGGGGGCTAGGGTTTTCTATCTTTGAGAGAGAATGCTTTTGTTCTTGAGGAATAGTAAAAATAAATGAGCAATGTTTCTATTAAGGGTTTAAATCCCGTGTATATACTGATTAAGGGCTTTAAGAAATTACCAATTGGTCCTTGGAATTAAATAATAGAATCTGAAAATCAAAAATTTTCATACTGGTGCGATGCGGCGAAATCGTGCCAGCTCACTGGAAACTGGATAATTAGGAAACTGGATGGTGGAAATATGCGCCATAATCACCGAGGCTCATTGGACTTTGACGATTACCATTTTGGATGGCTCCGCAATGCGCTAAAGTACCATGTCGTACACTGTCTTACTAAAATGGCTGCAAATCTTCGCCCAAGAGTTGGATTTGGGAGAATTTAGTATCGATTGATAGCTTATTGAGTTTCCCACATGATAAAAATTTAAAATCTTGAAAATACCATAGGAAATAAAAAGGTATTCATCTATGAAGCAAGATCTTTGATGTTCTAGAGATGAATTTAAACGAGGAGAAGTGTGGGGTATTATAGTGTCTCATCATGATATAACTAAACAAAGATCCTGGATTATTTTGACATACTTCCCTTTAATATCCTAAATGGTTGTCATGGCCCAAAGAACCATACTACATTCCTTAAGTCTAACAGGAACTCTACCCAATATGATTATCACAACAAGTCTGAGAACTTTTCATAGTATAGAATACTATTTGCATAGAGATGATGGGCTGCAAGTGAAGATGAACTCTACCGGAAGAATCCTCACTATCGGATAAAATACCAATAACACTATACTTATGCCATGCCTCTTGCTGCCATTTCTAAAAGTCTCAATACTTGTGCTCTCTATGGCCCTCTCATAATCAACATCCCAATGGAAGGAAGTTTAAGCTTCTATCTTGTGCCGTGATGCCAAACGTAGTAGCAATACAAACCCTCTAACTTATCCATTTACCAATGCATGGCTCAGACGGATGTCATATAGGAAAAGGCATGGAACACATGAGAAATCCAACCTAGTACTCAAAATAGGTAAAGAACTCCAATGAACACCAATTGACCCAAATTCTTTTTGGAGATCTTTGGTGTCCATCTTTGTCTCTCTAGTCTGACGCCGTGCTGAAACTCTGGAAATGCATTTTGAAATCTTGTTTGCATCTATTGACAATGTTGCATCATCCTTCGGGGATAGAATAGAGTCATAGAATATATTTGAGGGTCATAGAAATACGGAAATGCGATCAACAGTCAAGAAGTGAATTACCTAAAATTCCATTATAGCCTCCCGAATATAGGTTACGGACGTCTCTGCACCGATCTGCAGGACTCTACTAATACTTAGCTCTTATACAAACATACAGGTAAAACCTAGGCTCTGATACCAATTTGTCATGACCCAACTTCTCAGGTCATGATAGAGCCTACTATGACCCACCAGTACGAAAGCCAACTCATAGTCCGAAAATGCTTGTAACGGACTACTCAATAATATAAGGAAAAGGATGTGGAATATATGAAGAAAGATCAATACAGAGAAGAATCCCAAAACCTGGTGGTATCAATACAAGAGCTTCTAAACACAATAAGTGTAAAAAAATGATATATGGATGAGAAATACACTGATACAACTTATCTCCACATATAACTTAAAGTCTAGTCTAATACATAGGAGAGAGAGAGGTAATACTCCAAATATTAGGAGCTTACTCTAAGTCTCTGAACCTTGGATGACCAATATGATGCACACATTAATGATGATAACCCGTAATATTATCTGTAGGCTGTAAAAGTGTATGAGTACCAAATGAGTGGTAATCATGGGGCATCTGCCAACTGAGCTCTAAATATTAAGCAGATATATACAACATATAAATAGAATAAAATCTACACCCAAGAATCTAGAAATTATATAACAAGTCAATGAGAATAATAAGGGAAAACTATCATAATTATGTACAAAAGTATAACATAACAAGAATAAGAAAGTATCAAGGTGAACTATCCTATTCCAACAACATTCAATCTACGACAATATTATGCTATATATCCTAGGCCAATATATGAATAAAGGGTGAAAAAAAGATATATAGTAATATACAAGGTGAAGAAATGACTATAAAATAAAAACAACAAAGGGAAGGATATTTGATAGTACCATAGCTTCATAAAGCTAGATATATATATATAGAAATACATAAATATAAATATGAGGTCATATCAAAGCATGACCTATACCATAATATCTTCATTCTAAGCCCTTATTATAATTTTATGATGATTTAAATACTATCATAATCAGGGTTTCTAATCCTAATGGCTAGCCATGAATATTCATGCATGGTAATGCAACCATAAGATAGAAGAGGTCGAAGACAAACCTCAGTCTCGATATAAAAACATTGACTAATCTATCATAGGTTAGCAATAATAATGATCATAGCAATGATTATAACAATATCGATAACATTATAAATAACTGGATACTCCGAACAATTAAATAGTTAGCCGAGCCTATGTGTACCCCTACTGCCTTAGACGCAGAAGGTTGAATCAGTATATAATAACACAAGACATATTCCTCTCCTATATTTATGCAATCATCCCTTACTAACTAATAAATATAGGTGATTACTATTGATAAGTGATGCATATGGAAGAATGAATAAAAAGTACATAATCAATATTACAAATCAACATGAATATCTTTTATCAGGACCATTATCATTGCCATCAACCTCTGATATTGCCGGGCATCAACATATCATCAATATATGCACAGATCCTACAGGGTGTCAGCATTATCACAATAGTATCCTATGGCCTTGCTAGGTATCGACATTATCACAATAGTGTTCTATGGCCTTGTCGGGTATCAATATCATCATAATAGCATTCTCTGACCTTGATGGGTATCAATATCATCACAATAGTATTCTCTGTCCTTGTCGGGTATCAATATCATCACAATAGTGTCCTCTGTCCTTGTCTGGTATTGATATCATCATAATAATATTCTCTAGCCTTGTCAGGTATCAATATCATCACAACAATCATTATCAAATAATATACACTAAAAATACTCATAAACATAGACATTTCACCATAGAATATCTATCTAACAAATATTTCCCAACTACTCATTATTAGTTAACCAACACTTATTATAAAGAAACCAGTAGTTCACTTATTATCAGATGACTTCTACTTATTAGCCTAAACATTATCCATATTCATGGGATAACAAGTAACCACTATTCACTAAATAGTAAACATCTAACATCTAATCAGGGTTCATCACTAGTCCTAATAGCCATTTATCCGTTATTCAGCATTATCAACTAATCATCATATACCTGTTTATCACTTCTAGACAACACTTTACTACTTGTCACCTAACTATCTTTTATTAACTAATACCATTCAATAAATAACCATCATTTACCACTAATCCTTATTTTCTTATTCATTTATTAACTATTAGAAACTATTCAACGTTATTAACTAATCACCTCTTATTACCAACATCACTTATTATCAAGCCTTATTAATGCATAACTCCTCAGCTATAGACTAATCATCATAAATAACATAGTGATCAATATGAACTAGTATTCACCTATGCTAGATCTGACCTCACCATAAGTAACGTATTAGCCATTGCTAGCTATGAAATATTTTTACCAAGCAAGATTCATTAACTAATACATAGATTAACTAGACACCAAATCCTATAGTCAGCTAATGGACAACTAGGTACCTCATAGCTTAACCATTAATTAGGCAGAATAATCATAAGATTATACTTCATCTCGAATCATATAAGTTACAAATATAATAATCATGGATGTATCAAATCTATCTATTCCATCACCGGTATCCACTTAATAATGTCATAAGAAATATACCAATCTTTCTATGTCCCATATCGAAGAGACATGTAATAATATATAGGTTATCTTATATCAAAAGGTTAAACATCATGACAGGGAGGAATATCACTTATCTAGGCTAATTACCTTATCTAAAAGAAACCTTGTCTTTATAAGTCAAATAATCATGACTAAAGGAAATAAACACTCTATAGTCAAGTTATCAAGTCTAAGAGTAAACACCATCTCTATAAGATAATCATCAAATCTAAAAGGAAATATAATCTTTGTAGGCCAATCATCAAGTCTAAGAGGAAATAGCATCTCTATAGGACAATCATCAAGTCTTAGAGAAAATTGCATCTCTATAGGTCAATCATCAAGTCTTAGAGAAAATAGCATCACTATAGGACACATAACATATCTAAGAGGAGTATCATCTGTAAATGCCTAATATCAATTCCACAAGAAGTAACATAATTATAATGCAAAATCCACAATCTGGGAACATCAATATAAGTTACCAAGTCACAAAATAACCTTATTCTAAGGTTTACTAGCCAGATCAATATCTAACATCCGCAATTAAGTCCATAAGGTTTAACATAAATTTTGGCCTAAGTGGGAAGGACGATCCCACTTCTAATACTTAATTCCCATAATTAGGCACATCATGCCCCAAAATAGGCTAAGGTGTCTAGTAAAACCTCTAATAATCCTCATTTTATGTTTAGGTTATGTTTTATTTCAAATATTCATTTCTTTTTATTTAGTTAATCAGTTATTCAGTTAATCAGTTAATCAGTTTTATGTAATACATATTTATACATGGTCTTGAATTTAGTTTATCATGTTTTATGAATACATGTTCAAATTGAATGATTAGTTTCCTATCACACATACTAAGTACATTCAAAATACCGATCACATACTTTTCTAAAGTATATTGTATCATAATATATGTTCGGACTCTCAGTACCTGAATTACACTTAGCACATTCTCACGCCACATTAAGCATTTACTCATCATTCGAAGACCAGTTATAATTGTTTATTTTTTGCATAGTTTAAGTTTCATTCGGTTGGAGTTAGTTGGGGGTGTCCCAACAACTCATTATGGTTTAGTGACTTAAAGACAGATGTTTAGATTTTCAGTATGTTGGTTTTTGTCTGACTATTTTTTTCTAATGTTAGTTGATATTCAATATTACATTATTACTATTTCCATTGGTTACTTAACTTTAGCTTCTGACTAGTATTGTGTTACATATTTCCAGTACTTTTAGAGCTATGCCAGAGCATGGGTTAGCTTGGGGTCACATATAACTCTAAACATCGTGTTATGATTTAGGGTAATCTCGGGTCATAATATTATGGGACCAAAATAAAATAATGATAGTGTTAGAGCATAAGAACCTACTATCAGTTCCATCTTGCCAAAAAAGGATAAAGTAAGTTTCTGTGATAATTTTAAAGTTCATTTAGAAATAGGTAAACAATTCTTTAAAAGAGACAAGTTGATTACCCTATACATTTCCTCATCTCTGAAGAGCATTTCCCAACTGTATAGGACGATAGCAAATGGCTCAAAAAAGGATTTCCTTATCTTTTCTTCTTCCCTCAAAAAAGCCATCGCTACCCTAGAATGATCTTCTAGTGTGCTTAATCCTACCTGTTCTCACTTTTTTTGAAGATCTCTTCATTGATTAAATCATCATCTAATTTTTCTAAAACTATCAAATTTATCTGGCATGAGTTGTTTTGACTATTTTGAGAGTCAATTGTCTGTCTTAGAGTGTTGGCTATTGAGACTATACAAATCTTCTTCATGAACCATATCATTCTTTATATTCCCTTTGATTTTTTAGAGATAGGATGGTTATCCTTAAAGATCAATCATTAAAAACATCATCTTTTAACCCTACAATGCTCTAACTAACACAATATAGAAAGTTATAGGTACATTCCTAGTTGGAACATTATTTCGTATGTTGCTATTCCATAATCATGGAACCTCAATTATATGTTAATTCTTTCTTATTTATGACATCATCCTCATTTCAATTTTTATTCTATTACCAACTTTTTTTTTCTTTTTAATCTTTAGCCTCACCTTTGTTGTCATCTTTTGATGGCATTCTAACTAAAATTTTTGCATAAACTAGACTACACACAGTACGAGGTGATGACATGGAATCCTATTACTTCTATAGAGTGTTGGAAAGTGAAACACCATGTTTATTAAATTCTCCAATATTATTTTTCATTATAATTAGGTTAGTTCTGACATTTTTTCTAGATCATAGGCCTTTTGGAGGTTGTTTTTGATATTTCTAAGGGTTAAAGTTTGGTGAGCCTAGAAGGAACTGAGTTGCATATTGCTCAATCCTATGGTGATAAAAGATTATCATCCCTAATAGTTGTAGCTAGGGAGACTAGTGGAACCTCGACCTCTCCTTCAATAAAGAGAAATAAAACCCAATACCCATTGCCTTTGAATAAGGGTTTGGGATTAGTTTTTATAGTCTTAGGAGATGGAGATATAGTCATTGTCTTGGTAGGTACAAAAAATGGTGAAACCAATGTTGATATTAAACTTATCATAGAGAGAATAAATTTCCATAAAATGATCATAGTCGGTGCTCTTAACTACTTTCCAACTTTGTCAAAGTGGTTAATCCCTCTCAGTGTCCCTCAAACCTTGGTAATGAAATGATTGAGGTCTAGATAATGAAAGAAATAATAGTTTCATCCCCTCTAAGTCTGTCCACACATCTTGTCGTTCATAAAACACTCATAATTCCTTAAGATCACCAATTCTTAAGGTATAAATTATAAATTCAACTTGAGAAACACTTATCCAACTCTAGTGTAGGACACTAAAAAAACACGCACCTTTATGTTGATGAATTATAAAGAGGCTTGCATGATAGGAGTAAGAATTTACTTGAACCCCTATCACTAACAAAGATCATGATAAAATAGATGGTGCTCCTATAGGGGTCTTCTCAATGAGGTCGCCTATGTTAATGATTAAGTAAGTACATTCCTTTACCATTTCCTTCCTTTTATTTTCCATTATTCTTTCAGTATTATAGCATTTAAAATTCTTTCTAAATCCACATCCTAATATTTGAGGGGCTCTAGAGTCTATAAGTATATAGACAAGGGCTAATCGAAGATCAAGACAAGTTGAAGCACCAACAATCATTATAGCTTGGTAGATTGAAGAAAAATAAGGTCATAAATATTGAGCTTGCAAAATTCATAGGACGGGTTGAGTGGACCAAATAGGTAGAGGGATAACTCCCTTCAAGAAAATGAAAATTTACTATGCAAAGTTCCTATATTTTGAGACAAGAAGAGAATAGTAGTAGAGTCCACTAAGGTCCTTGATCAAATTATTCTAAGGTATAATAGGAGGTTTATTCCTTTAGGTAATTATAGATACATTTAGAGAAGCAAAAAATAAGGACTTAAGGTCCATACCCTAGAGAAAGAATTGCAAAAATTTAGGTTGTTGCTAAGAAGTTAAACACCTTATCTAAATTTAATGCATCATTAATGCAAGATCTTAAGGTAAAGAGAGTCAAAAGTTCTCATTTTTAGCTTCAATAAGGACTTAAGGTCCATACCCTAGAGAAAGAATTGCAAAAATTTAGGTTGTTGCAAAGAAGTTAAGAACCTTATCTAAATTTAATGCATCATTAATGCAAGATCTTGAGGTAAAGAGAGTCAAAAGTTCTCATTTTTAGCTTCATTTTTATTTTTAGAAAACTTAAAAAATATATGATATAAGATTGTGGACCTGGGAAAAGATCAAGGCTTAACATTCAATCATTGATGGTCATATCATTGAAACTCACCCTATAGTGGACCGAATCAAGAGGAGAATCCCACAAATAACTATCCAAGAAAGATCTCTTGAAGTTTAGTGGTGAGGATAAATATAAAGATAAGAGTTACAATGATGTTGATAACCCAACTATTCTTCCATTTGTTCACACAGTTGCTTTAACTTTATCTCCTCTAACATTCTAGGATTTGAATACTTTGGAGTCTAAAAATTCTTCGAGCGCTAACTTTATTTTATGTATGAGAATTTATTTCACAAACTGCAACACTTTCTCTTTTAATTAAGATTTTTGTTCTTTTTGTACAAGCTTTGTTGTCACTTTTTACTATTTGCATATTTTGTCGAATTCAATACTTATAACTTACCCATTGAAACAAATATTAGAAATCTTAGGGACTGAATCTTTCTGCAAAATAATATAGCAAGAATATTTGTGAACTAAATTATCTATATTTAAGCAATGATCAAAGATAGATTTCAATCAATTTTCTGTAACTACAACAATTCGTAATTTTTTTTTAGGGGTGCTTTGACTCTATTAGAGGAGTTTCTTATCCTTTATATGACTTTATAAGCTTGGGTTTTTTTTTATAGAATATGGTGGTTATTAGTTTGAAGGTCTCCTATTTATTCATGTCACAATATATCCAGATATTAGAACCACTGATGTTTGGTTAAATCAGATTCAACACAGGATATAATTAGAAGATTCATGAGTAGCATATACTTTGTAATATTTGTCATTTTAGTAAATTTTTCATATTTTTGTCCGTGTTGATATCCCAAGTGTTCAAGTAGTACAAAATCAAAAAGTAAAAATAAAAAAATGCTATTGAAGATTTTGCATGTATTGTGTCAACTAGTCAATCAATATCCTCAACCTTAAAACTGGTAGTGTAGTTCACAATTATTTTTCCAAAGTGATTTAGAGTTTATTTCTCCTTTGGATGATAGTCTCTAGAGTTCATGCATCTTGGATAGGTTTTAGTTATTTTGTTTACTTATAATGGTGATTCCAATGATTTTTCATCTTTGGTAATGTTTGATTATTTTGTTTATGGAGCTTCATTTTCTCCCATTTGCTTTCTTTATTTATACGAGCCTTCTCTCCCTATAGTGGTTGAGTCTTGGGTAAAGAGACTTTGACACTTTAATTTATTTCTCCTTAGACTAATGATGAACACACGTCAAATACTTAATACACTTATTGCTACCTAATTAAAACCCTTGCCAGAAAAATCCAATTGGGAGAAAAGCTAGTCAAAGGTAAAATAAGTATAATGTATATCATTTGGAAACCGAGCGTTTAACCTCATTCATATACAAAAATTAAATTTATTTAGGTGACTGATGTTCTAGTTACTCTACAACCTGTTGTTGTCAATTTCCATTGGTTGATATTCTCATTTCTCTGCTATCAAACGACTATATATGGATCTATCCAGTGTGGATTCATTTTTCCTATGTTTGAATCCTGAGTATTGAGATTTACTTTCTAAATAATAAGTCCCTAACCATAAAATATTTGAGTTTAGTCTGTTAGATTTAACATCTTTCCATCTTATGTTTTTGTGTTGTCATTCATTTCAGAGCCAATTCTCAATGCTCATCTAATAAATCAAAATGAACTATCACCACTTCACATTTTCTTGCCTCGCTATTTTTCCAAACCTAAAACATAGCTCTCAAAATACTACCAATATCAATGTCTCTTACACATAAACTAGTCAGAAAGGAGTTTTCCCAAGCAAGACTTTACACAGGTATCGTGTGCCCAAAATACTCTGAGAAATTTTTTTGTCCAGTATCCTTTGGCATCTTCTAATCTCTTTTGAGACTCATCATCAATATTTTGTTGGTGGACTCAGTCTGACCATTTACATTTGAGTAGTACAAGGATGAGGTGATCTGTTGTGACTAATTTTATACTTTAGCAATAAGACATATCTATTTGATCACAAATGATATCGATAGATCCATAGAATACCTTTAGAGTAATATGGTAATGAAAACAAATGTGAAAAAATAAACAATGATAGTAGGCTAAATATTACAAAAACCCTGTTTATTAAGACATTCCTAGAATAAATGAACCAATATCAACTACTAAATACAATTAGTCTTGTAAAACCTCTACTACTAACGTGAGAGTTAATTGGGATAAAGTCCCGTAACCATTATGAAATCAAAAGTATAAACCCAAACTAATGAACAAAACTAAAAGCATCTCTAAGCCTCCTAAATGATTGAAACGTTCACCAATCAGCTCGATGTCAAGTGCTATAAAATACCTAGAATCATACCTTAATCTCGAGTACCTGATCTACACCATGAAATTCCAATGCAAAATAAAGTATACACTGGACTGCATTGGTATGCAGATATGTACAGTGAGTAGCTTAAAATAACTGAAAGTCTAATATGAAAATCAAGATGGATATGCTTGCATAAAAGTGTGTCATGAGTATATAAATAACATATTTCATAAAGTTCATGCATTTTAGAAGTTTCTTATTACTGAAAAAACACCATGTTAGCTCGTAATGCCAAATGTCTTACCCACACTGAATGAGTTGTTCTGGCTGGTCAAAGGGCAGAACCATCAACTTCAAGATTATATAATCATGCCTCTTGGGTGAAATCGACGGTGTTAACGTAATTATGGGACATTGGTTAACTAAATCATTCTATTCTCCTTTACAAATAGCTCTCCCAAAATATATTGTAACTTTGTAACA
The DNA here is from genome assembly GCF_002878395.1 of Capsicum annuum. Taxonomy (NCBI): domain Eukaryota; kingdom Viridiplantae; phylum Streptophyta; class Magnoliopsida; order Solanales; family Solanaceae; genus Capsicum; species Capsicum annuum. Next base: position 165,657,407 of record NC_061122.1, read on the forward strand.
TAAATGAATCATGATTTTAGTCTGTTCTCAACTTGTCTATAAATATGTATAGTAGTAAGCATGTTCTCAATTTTATTTCGTGAATGATACGTATAAAATAATGTTTTAATAATATGGAGTTCATGGTTCACAAATAATCCTTCCTTAAAGCATTAGTTTTAACTTATATATTATAATTTGATATAGAATTCATAAGATCATGGAACCCTTTTCACAGAAATCAAGTAAAACATATATAGAAACTAACTTAAATAATTTTGGCATAAATCCTAGATTTATGCATAATTTTATAATATCTTAAAAGTACTTGAATGTGATAATGAAATGAATAATTTTGGCATAAATCCTAGATTTATGCATAATTTTATAATATCTTGAAAGTACTTGAATATGATAATAAAATGAATATATCATTAAAATCTTGGGTATGTTATGAAGACAAACACTTGATAAACGAAAATATGATCAACTTGCAAAAATGGAAACTCTATTTTGCCTGATTTGCCTTAGACTTGTTCATGAGTTATTCTTGAGAGAATGAATGAAGAATAGGATTTAGGATCTTATATTTATACCTTTTGGTGCACAAATATTATGGGATTAGGTAATAAGGTTAATATACTTCAAGATTTTCTTTATAGGACTGCACTAGTAAGATCACGGCTCGTGGTCTATATTATGGTCCCTAGTAATTTTACCAAAATATAGGATCACTTATACATGTTTATAGTATGAACTATAGACTAATTCAATAACTCCTACATTCACTTCATGACTCATTCTAGGCTTGGTGAATTCAAGGGTATTTTCTCAAGTCTCAGGCATAGATTCACGAGTTATAGTACAAAATATAAACCCCTCCATGATTCGTACTATAGGTCATTGACTACGTCCAACCACATACTCTAGTTTACATGGTCTTGCAAGTAATAAATTGTCTCTTTTGAGTCGAATATCAATTTGACAGGGACTTTCCATTTAGCAAACAATCCAATTCAAGTATTACTAATAAAGCTAAATGAGTGTGATTTGTCACTAATAAGTGTTTGAGTTTTATTATTCTAAAAGTAACAATGAACAACAATGAAATTTAAAATTGTTGAAAATACTATTTCATAGAGTTTCAGGTTCAAGGCATCTTGAGCAATCATGCAAAGCTATACCATCTCATTAGTCAAGTTGCCTATCTTTGTGTTTTATTGACGAGGTTAATATGATTATTATATTTTGATCCATTAATCATCTGCATAAGTTAGTGTCATAACTACAAAGTTTAATGGGGTTATGGAATCTAATTCAAGCACATTTTTATTTAGTCTTGTATTTTAACCAAATAGGAAAAATTAGGTATATTCCTATTCTGACATCATATCATATCGTTAATTCATCAACAAGGATAAAAATCATTCCTGATGAGGCATGTTTTAATCTAATGTTACTTCTTCTAGTCTCATGAAATAAATAAAGATGTATTCTAAAGGTTGTGAGTCAATAGAATAGTAAGTGCAAGAACATAAGAACAACAAAGTATGATAATTAACTTTAACGAACTTGAATGCATGCTAAGAAATCATGTTCATAGTATCAAACCTATAAAGGAGGATATTATTTACTTAAAATCTTATAAATAATCACCATTAATTAATTCATAAAAAAAGTACAAAAAATTTAAAAGTTAAAGGAATAAAAACCTTAAAGTATATCCCATGATGCCTTTTCCTGTCCCCATATTTGTGTTCTTCCCCATATGTTATGTAAATATCGCTAAGTACTATTTTTATAGTCCTTTATGTCATCCATCAGATTCCCCAAATGAAATACAAGTGTTGACCACTTTGCCCTTAACTTAACCTAAGCAAAAGACCATTTTTTAGACGTTTAGGAAGGGGGTAAATCACATATCCTATAGTATAGCCAAGGGTGTGTGATGCAGGAATATAGCATGGAACGAAAAATTTTACCTCTCCCTAGGTCGTGAGGCTCATGGGACGCTCCCATGCTATAGGAGATTCACATGGCTGCCTCCTCAAGGTGATGTTTCATCCAATCTTTGCTCTCTTCTTCTCGTCTACTTGTTCCTCATCCCCCAATCTTTGTGTTTTATGTCTAGGCTTAATTTATCTTCCATATATCCTACAATGGTCTTCCACAAAATATCATAAAAAAAATTAATCCATAGAAAATAATAAAGCTCATCAAACATCACTTGAACATGCATAGCATAGGCAAGCTAAACTAGGTTTCTCCTCTAAACTCTATTTGATCATTTTGACTGTTCAATTGTCTCAAATGCACCTCAAACACTCTAAACATTAAAATTATCACACAAAAACACAAAAAAACTCTTTGTACATCATTAATAGCATCATGTTATCCATAAAACTAAGCTAAACATACGTAGATAATGACACTTAGGGTATAAATATGCCTATGATCAGCACAACACACTTAAAGTCTTGTTAGTCGAACATTTCTTTACAATAGGTATAGACAAGGAAGACTCTAATATCACAACATGAACTAAGACACTAAAACTTGAACTAAAACTGCTCCATGATAGCAAGTTTCATACTAATCATGTGATATTTCAATTGAAACCACATGTATACTACTTTAAGACCCTAGCCTCAAGAATAGAATTTACCGACTTGGCAAACTCATGCACAATACTCAACAAAGAGATCATATAAGTCATATATTCATCATTAAAATTGTGCCCTCACCAAAAGAATGCCATCCATATTCACTAACAAATATGAAATTCAATAAAATAATGAGGGTAAGAATCAAATTCTATTCAAATCTTACAAAGAACTCACATATCACATAAGATGAACCATAAGATTTTCCTTAGTGTAGCACTCCACTAATATTAGAATATCAAATCTCAAGATCAAGTAGGACTTTAAGGACTGAAATATAGGCTAAGGGAAGGATAAGAACTATTTTTGCCAGTAATAGTGTTGTCTTCCCTAAACACTTTAATCCATCACACTTTAAATTTAAATCATCTCGAACCAACCTATTATTCACAACTTTTATTTTCCCAACTCTTTTTTGTTTTCTCCATCTCCTTAAGCTAGCTTACATAGCTCTGATATGGAGCATGTGTTATCAACACATGATTCACTTTTTTCATCAATTTTTCTTTTCATTACACTACTCTCTACCACAACACATAAATATTTTCAACCAAGTCTATTATTTTGGTGCTTTATTTTCACTTTTTTTTATTTTTCTCACACCTTACCATTTTAATTCTTCAAATAAAGCATGTAGGAGTTTTGGATCAAATTATTCTCAATTGAAATAAAATGAACAAGCTACTATAAGGCTATCAAAGAATAAGATAAAGGGTTAACGGGGCTAACTATGATAATGCAGAAGGGTAGGTAAATAAGGTATTAAGTATGGCTATAAAAGGAATGTCTATATTATCTCTTGTACTCAACATTCTTTATTTCACTTTGCAAACACATCGGGCAAACTCTAGACATCAATATACAAACATGAAGTATAACAAAATTCTCAACACACTTGGCACATATTTAACTCAAGAGGGATCTCAATAGACTTACAACCAAGAAATCACAAGAATTCAAATTTAAACTAAAATAATAAGAGAGTTATGTAAAAGAGCCTAGTTGTCTCACGAGAGTCATTAAATGTTCTTATCATGACGTATAATTTAACACCCCTTGCGACAAGTAATCATGTGCATAATCTAGATAGAGAATCTTTATTTATTCCTAACAAAAAAATTACTCCTAAAAAATCAAAAATTATACTGAGCTCTAAAGGCCCCCTTGAAAAAGAATAGAAAAGAAAAATGAAGGGGTGGGTGAAATGTGCTTCTACTAAATGGATAAAACAACAAACTTATAATAAACCAAGAAAAAGTTGTTTTTGTAATTTTTAAAATCTAGTTAAAAACTTACAAATAAATAAAAATACATGTCATATAGCGCACTTCACCTAACCAAATTCTAAGATTACCCTCCCTACACCTGAGATCATACTTTGTCCTTAAAGTATAAATTAATAAATGATGAAAGAAATACTCCCTGAGACCTTTAGGCCTAAAAAGTAGCATCATATCTATCAAGGAGGTTTGGGGGACCTCATACTTTATTTTTTCATGCTTATTAGCTAAGATCTCAGGTACTCAGACTTTCCTTCAACTTATCAATACAAAATAAAAGGTGATTCTAAATAAAACTATAAAATGTATAACAATAAAAATAATACCTTAACTTGGGTTGCCACCAGATAAGCGCCCAATTTATTTTTACAGCATGACTTACATCACAATGATCATCCATAGTTTCTCATTTGTTACGACTTATATGGATCCCATCTTCTCCTTCTTTTCTGATCACTTTAGTACTTATAATCAAGGTCTCCAACTATTGCTTAACACACCTTTTCAGGATTTCTTTCAAGATTTTCAAGCTTAATCTTATTCATCAATTTGGATAACTCTATAAGAGAGTTCAAAGAGGAAATGTGAGGTTTACTTTCCTCCACCCCACACTCATCTATTTCCATGAATTGTAGCCATTCATAGATCTCTATAATATGAGGATGTATTGAGTTTCTTGTACACTCTAAAGACCACCTCTTTATAATTTAATCATTTTTAGTATACCCTCTCTAGTATTTATCAATGTTCCCTTGACAACAAAGTATGGATGTCCCATTATGATTAGAAAACTATCATCTATATAACAACCAAGACCGATAAAGTCAATAGGAAAAATTAACTTACAAACTTGATGAGAGCATCCTCTATGATTCCTATGGGAACTACTCTAGTTCTGTCTCTATCTGGAGCACAAATGATCAAGGCCTTGGCTTTTCTAAGCTCAATGCTTTAAAAATAGGGGCATCAAATTGAACCTTAATTTAACCCACCCAAAGCTTGAACAACATTACTTTGACAAATTTCTATGAGGAGGGTAAAACTCCTAAGGTTCTTGGGCTTTTTTAGGAATCTTGATCATAACAACGAAAGTGCACTTTTAAGTGCGTGACCCTAAATGAATATCACCAAGCATCTTTTTATTTTTTACCACATCCTTCAATTACTTAGCGTACTTAGGCATTCCTCATAAAATATCTAACAAAGAAATATTAATGTGGCCCTCTCTGAACGTATCAAAGAACTTTTAAGAACCAGAATTCTCTTTGCATTTAGAAAGCTTTTAAGGAAAAAGTATGGTGGTTTGGTCTGATATTGCTCAACTAGACTCTTATTTCAGTACTCAGACTTTCCTTTTTTTCTATTTTCTCTTGATTCAACTTGTTTTTAATCTTCTTAGGTGTGATAAACTATAATTACACACTATATTTTTTGTTTGGGAGTACATCAATCAAATCGCTACCACTCCTCATGGTGGTTTCCATCACTTGTATTGGATTTCAATGTTTCTAGGTAATCCCCTTTAAAATATAGTATCTTGCATTTAAGATAACTAACCCATCTATGTTTCTAAACTCTTTTGAGTCAAATACTAATTTTGTCTCTCTAGCCATTTGTTCTTGATTGGCCAAAATCTTTTTCAAAGTCTCTTTAATATAGCTGGCCTGAGTGTTGTTTTGAATACATTTCTGCTACCCAAATTGCTGAGGTTGGGCCAGATTATTACCATAAGAGTAGTTAGGCTTACTTTACTAGTGATGGTTATAAACATTGCCATTATTCTAATTCCCTTTTTTTAATCACCCACAAAATTCACTGATTTTAGATTTTTCCCACTTAAGTCTACAGAGTGACCACTACTACCACAAAATTTTGCACAAGGCCTAAATATGATGAACTGTATTAACATGGGTCATAAGTTGATCCATACTAAACCTTTTGAACAGAGTCATCATTTATTTCTGAAAAAGCTAACTCTGTAGACCAATCCTTAATACTATCTACCTCAATCATATCAATAGACTTCTTCACCATACTTCTAGATACATCACCTTTATTCTATGGATTACCTTATGAAATAAGATTGAGCAAAGTATATGTTTCATCATAGGTTTTTTCCAAAGCTAACCATCTGTCATTGAATCTAGCAAAATCTTTGTGTTATGGTCAAAATCTTCAACAAAAGTATGAGCTATTAACCTCATTTGTCTATTGCTAAAGCAAGAAATCTCTGACAAGAGACTTGAATCTCTACCATGCATGATAGATATTTTTGTCAACCTTCTACTTGAAACTTTAGACCTCATTCATCAACCCTATAATTTCTCAAGATGGAAATTATAAAATGAGGAACTTCTTTCCCATGTTATCCGAAGTTGTGATTGATTTTAAAGGTTATGTCGCCAACTATTTATTTTCTTCCCCTAATAGTGAGAAGTGTAAAAGAGTGAGACTTAGACAATTTAGGGAAACTCCTACGAGAATAAATGTGTCACTAATCTCCAAAAAATTCTGAAGATGAACTTATGGTTCCTTATGGGGCAAGCTCGTGAGCTACCCGCTTGTGTAGAATTATCGCACCATCTTCTATTTAAGATCAAGTCTACCTTTTTTATCCATATTTTGGGTATAGAAGGTCACATTTGTTTCAACTGGGTTGCTCGCGTACTATCCAACATGAAAGTTTTTCATTGCCCATTGCTACAGGAATGGTCTTTCATTGTTGAACTTGCTCGATTGGATAGATCTGTATTAATTCTCTCCTCGACTGGTATAAGTACCACTCAGGTTTGTTATATGGTTCAAAAGAATCCCTTTCCCTTACTATCTTACATAAGATTTAACCTATACTTGCAAATTAGTAGCTAAGACCAAGTTGTTGGCACTTATAAAACTCATTTCTAAGTTTGGAAGTTATAAGGTTAATAATTTTTCAATTCCCCAACAATGGTGAGAAACGTGCATGCATCCAACAATACAAGCAATTTTATGTGGTTGTACAAGAAATAAAATATCGATCCCGTAGGTACTTCGCATTTTGCAAACAATCCTATTCAGATATTATAAGTGAAGTTAAATGATTGTGATTTGTAACCAATAAGAATTTGAGTTTTATTAAGCTAAAAGTAATAATGAACAATGAAAAAATTTAAACGTGTTGAAAATAATAATTTAGAATGTTCCAGGGTCAAGGCAATTTGAACAGTCATACAAAACTATACAACCTCGTTGGTTAAGTTGTCGATCTTGGATATTGATTCGTGAGGTTAATATCAAGTTTACAGTATTCTGAGACTATAATTGTGTACTTAAATTAGCCTCACAACTAAATCATTGAGGGGTCATGTGGGAACAAATTCAAGTACATTTACATTTCATTACATATTTGAACTAAACCTGGAAAATTTGTTATATTCCTATCCTAAAAACAAATATTATCTTAAATTAATCAAAAAGGATGAACCCATTCCTTATGATCCACGTTTAATCATATGTTACTCTTTAATACCTAATAAAATAAAAATAAATTTAATCTAAAGTTCACGAATCAAGAATAGTAAGTGCAGAACATAAGAATAACTAAAATGATAATTAACTTTAACCAACCTGAATGTACGCTAAGCAATAATGTTTATATCCTTAAACATAGAAGAGGGTGTTTATCCACTCATAGTCATCCAAATAATCACCATTAATAAATTCATAAGTAAAACTACAAAAAAACAAAAATTTAAACTAAGAAAAACCCTAAAGTAGAGCCCTTGATGCCTTCTCCTATCTACAAACTTGTGTTGTTCCCAAGATGTCATGTAAATGTTGCTAAGTACTCTTTATATAGTCATTTAGACCTGCCAAGTTAGTTATATTCTTATCCTAAAAACAAATATTATCTTAAAATAATCAAAAAGGATGAGCCCATTCCTTATGATCCACGTTTAATCTTATGTTACTCATTAAGATCTAATAAAATAAACATAGATTTATTCTAAAGGTCACAAATCAAGAATAGTAAGTGCAAGAACATAAGAACAACTAAAATGATAATTAGCTTTAACCAACCTCAATGTACGCTAAGCAATAATGGTTATATCCTCAAACCTAGAAAAAGGTGTTTATCCACTCGTAGTCATCCAAATAATCACCATTAATAAATTCATAAGTAAAACTACAAGAAAACAAAAATTTAAAATAATAAAAACCCTAAATTAGATCCCTTGATGCCTTCTCCTATCTACAAACTTGTGTTGTTCCCAACATGTCATGTAAATGTTGCTAAGTACTCTTTATATAGTCATTTAGACCTGGAAAATTAGTTATATTCTTATCCTAAAAACTAATATTACCTTAAACTAATGAAAAAGGATGAGCCCATTCCTTATGATACACGTTTAATCTTATGTTACTCTTTAAGGTCTAATAAAATAAACATAGATTTATTCTAAAGGTCACGAATCAAGAATAGTAAGTGCAAGAACATAAGAACAACTAAAATGATAATTAACTTTAACCAACCGGAATGTATGCTAAGCAATAATGTTTATATCCTCAAGCCTATAAAATGGTGTTTATCCACTCGTATTCATCCAAATAATCACCATTAATAAATTCATAAGTAAAACTACAAGAAAACACAAATTTAAACTAAGAGAAACCCTAAAGTAGAGCCCTTGATGCCTTCTCCTATCTACAAACTTGTGTTGTTCCCAAGATGTCATGTAAATGTTGCTAAGTACTCTTTATATAGTCATTTAGGTCGACCATAATATTCTCCAAACTAAATTTCAATCATTGACCACTTTGTGCTCAACTTAAACCACACAAAACACCAATTTTTAGATGTTGAAGGGGGAGGGGTTCTGCCGAATCGATTATATCATGGACAAAGGGGTAAAACATAAGCCTATAGCATGGCTCAAATAGTGTTATATCTCACTATAGTATGTGACACATTGGCCGTTTCATTCTATAGGGGGTATGGTGCATAACAGCCTCCTTAAGGTGAGGTTTCATCCAATCATTTGCTCTCTTCTTCTGGTCTTTTTGTTCCTCATTTCTCAACTTATGTGGCTTATGTGTAGGATTAATTTAGCTTTCATACATGATCCAATCGTATCCTACAATATCTAATAAAAACATTAGTCCATGAAACCCAATAAAACTCATCAAAGTACATTAGATAAAGCATAACATTGGCTAGCCGAACTAGTTTTCTTGTCTAAACACTTTGATCTTTTTGATTTTTGAATTTTTTCAAATACACCTTAAAAACACTAAAAATTTAACCTAGCACACAAATAAGAAGTTTATACTTTATTAATCACGTCATTCTATCCTCAAAACTAAGATAAATGCGCATAGATAATGACACTTAGGTGTATAAATATGCCTAAGATTAGTCATGTTAACCTGGGCACATGGAATACAATCAAGTTGGGTCCACGATTTTGGTCCTGGGTTCATTAATCGTGAACCCTCTCATTCTCATTCTTACTTGGTACTTCAAGTATCTAGTTTTTTTTACTAAGTGTTCAGTATTTGTAGCTTCAATATCTGATGTGTTACAATACCTCGAAACCATTCATCCATGAATATGGACTATGAATAGGATCAAAGGTTAAATAAACAATGTTAAGCAAAACTTAAGTTAATTATACTAAAGTTTGGTAGTTAAATCTACAGAACAGGTTCACAAACATAGACATAAGCATATAAGACCTTGAGATATGACATAAGAGTTCAGAGAGCTACTATCAGAACAATGTTACTACCTTTAAAACTTTTGTTGGACAGGGTAAAAATATAAGGATATCTAGCTTTCATATCTTCATTATCTTTCCATATAGATTCTTCAACTTCTTGATTCCTCCATAAGACTTTAATTGATGCAACCTATATGGTTCTCAACTTAAGAACCCTAAAATCTAAAATCTAAATTAAAATCTCATCATATGACCAATTATCATTAACCCCAACATTCTCTATAAGCACAACTTCAAAGGATCATTAATACACTTCGTCAATGTCGAGATGTGAAATATTGGATGCACGGATGCCAACTTTGAAGTTAACTCAAATGCATATGCTATATTTCCCGTCCTATGCATAATTGGTAGGTACCAAAAAATTAAGGACCGAGTTTCTTTTCATATAAAAGTGCATAAAACCCTTCGTCCGTGAAACAATTATGAAGATCCAATCCCTAATCCCAAACTCTAAGTCTCTTCTCCTCACATCTGAATATGATTTTGGTCATCTTTGTATGGTCCTCAACCACAAGTTAATCAACATCTCCTTCTCCATATCATCACAAAAAATGTATGGACCTATCAATGTAGCCTCACCAACCTTAAATAAACCAATAAGAGATCTACATATCCACTAATAAAAAGCATCATATGTAACCTTCTGATTTCTAGAGTGGTAACTATTATAATAAGAAAACTCAATAAGAGGTAGTCACCATCCCAATTACCTTCGAAATCAGTGACACAATCTCTCAACATATCTCAAGAGTCTAAATAGTATGCTCTTCCCTAACATCAATTTGTGGATGAAAAGTAGTGCACAAGTTTACTGTCATACCTAAACCTTTCTAATAGAACTATCAAAACTGAGTTATAAACTGGGCCGTGTTTTGAAATAATGGAAAACAGACCTTAATAAAGCTTAACCATCTATCATAGAATAATCCTTAATTGTATAGGTCATCTTGATAGCCCAAAATTGGTCTAATTAAGTCATGCAGTCAATAATAACCCAAATCAAATTCGGTTGACGTCACGCATGTAGTAAACCTATAATGAAATCTATTTCTAGTATCTCCCACTTCTAAGTATGAATACATACGTCTTGAGATAATCCATTGGATCCTTAATTTTCAGCCTTAACCTACTTATAATTCAAACACTTGTCCATAAAATTTACAATATCATTCTTAATAATATTCCATCAATTAACTTCTCTCACTTTGTGATACATTTTTGTTGATTCTAGGAGAATGAAGTATCTAGAACTATATGAAATCCACTCTCTCAAACCACCATTAATAAAAACAGATAATCTTTCATCCTATATAAAACATCATCTCCCCTAGAGAGAAAACCAACATACTTAAATTAAGGATCGATTCCTTAAACTGGAGTAGTATGGAATAATTACATTACTTCTTATTTAACTTTATCGCTAATGAGGGCTCAGAACTATTTTTTACTATAAAACCACTATACTTTTAATCAATCAAAATCCCAATCATCCAAGTCTATTAACATCCTTCATAATCTCCTTTTTACCTTCCTATATATGACAAATACTTAACGTGGACAAGCTACTAAGTGTATTACTAGTAATATTTGCCTAACTCAAATGGTAAAGTAAATTCACATCATAATCTTTTAAAATCTCTTGCCATATACTCGATAAAAGATACAAATTTTTCTAACTAAAAACATACTGCAAACTTTTATGATTAGTAAGAATACCAACATACACACCATAGAGATAATGGAGTCAAATTCTTAATGCAAACACAACAATTGCTAATTTACGGTCATAGGTGGGATAATTTCTCTCATGAGTTTCAATTTTATTCCAAGTTACAAGAAGGTCATGGGATCAAGCCTTGGAAACATATTTTGACATATATAAAGCTAAGGTTGTGTACAATACACCATTGTTGTGGGGCCTTTCTGAAAACTTCCGTATATGTGACACCCCCAAAATCTAAGCTAAGATTAGAACTATGATTCAAGTGCATTTAAAATTAAACTTCATGTTTTGATAGTGGGAAGCTATTTATACCTGTATAAAGTAAGAAAATTACTCCTAGCTCATAGCAAATTTAAAATCTCCCTTACCAATTTATTTCTCGTGAGATATCTTATAATAGTAAAATTCATAGGAGCATAAATATTTTATTCTAAATTAATTTTGATCTAAAGACACAAAACAATATGTTAATTTGGATTATATTTCCAATGCTTCTAATTTTGACTTAATCTGATGTAAGAGCACGAAATTGTAGCCATTTTACTAAAGCCCTATCAAAGTTGTCAGTGACAACAACTCAGACATGAAGATTCATCAGAATAGACTATGAGCCATCGTCAAAACCTACGAGTAGTATGGAGACTATAGTGACTATAGAGGGAGGTGAAAATAAGTCCCATATGATAAGTTTGACCATGACTCATCCCCATACCCTACACATCGTCATCAAAATCATTGGGACTCATACAAACTACTTTTCATATGATTTTAAAAGGGATGTTTGGTATTTTCACACTATTTTAACCCCAAAAATTTTAAACTATTGTAAGAGTTATAAGTTTATTTAATAATCCCAAATCCCTTATTCCTTCAAAAATTAGATCGACAGTTAGCAAAAATAAAGCAAACAAGTGACTCCTTCTCTAAAGCAAGAAATTAAGGTTCTTCATCTTCAAGCACATATCCTCCAAACTTAATTATGGAATGAAAAGTAACAAGGTATATGGGTATTCAATTAGGATATCCTTTTATCCACATTATCAAATTATGGTTTTATTTCATGAATTTCATGATTTTCATAAATTAGTGCTTTTACCCAATTATGATGCCAAGCTTAAATTCAATCTCTCATGATATATGTTTCATTCATGAGTGTGTTTTAAATATTATTCATGATATCATAGGGCCATATTATATCATTCATATTATTCTTAATTTCATGCATTATTTACATAATATTTGCAAGCATTTCAAGCTTATGATAAAGTTGTATAAGATGTATCAGTTTTTAAGACTATTAAGCATTATTTATCATGATTTTATGGATTTTGATATATATTAGTTTAACATGACATCTTTCACATGAAATTTAGTAGCTTTAAAGATATTTATTTATGTCTCCCTAGTACATTGATAGTTAACATTTTTTATTGGAGTTAGTAAATTTCCTATGATATTTAGATTGTAGATTTTCTAGTATTAGTTACATTCTTCAGAGATAGCGGGTTATGAACACCGAATAACTTAGGATATCATGCATTGAATGTTAAGAGCGCATCCTTTAGTTTTTGTGATTTATAATACTTTTGGATAAATTCTAATACATCAGTCTCAGAACAACAATATTATTTGAGCTATTTAGTATATCAGCTTATATTTAGTTAGGAGTATTACTTAGCATCATACATACTCACGGATGAAGGCTCACACGATAGTTAGGCTGAGACTTATAGTAGAAGTCCCTATGTTCTAGAACAATGGCACTATCATAGGTTCTAAAGGGTTATCCATCAAACGATGATTGATATATTAGTCTTTTTGGATATCAATTTAGTGGTACCGCATTAGATCAGCTTTTACACCTTTGAAAGGTATATTTTTCCCTTTCAATAGGGATTCTACAGCGAACTCCATATTTATCTTACAAGGTTATATGTCGATTAAAAGTATATCCCATATTTAAGACTCAGATATTGCATGACCTTATAATTTGTTTACGCACTAAAGTATTTATCAATAACATATTTATTTAGATGGTGATTGCAATAGTTCACATCTCATAGTTTCAGACTCAGTTCTTGTACATAACCCATAATTTATTTTTCTTACTTTTAAACTGTAACATTCCATACTATCTTTGAATAATAGTATTTGTGTATTTCGTATAGATTCATTGTACATAAATTCATATCCTTTGAAATTAGTTAGCATTTAGTACAATTTTATAATATATTCAGAACCAACATTAAATTATATGAAATATTTATGATGCTTGATCTTAGGTGGATTTAGTTACCTAACTGTTGTTATCTACTATTATTTAGCATAGTTTTGAGAAATTCTTGGGTGGTTAGTGAGCTATTATACATTTAGTCAGAAATCAAAGTTTTAAACTATTTGTTTATACAGTTTAAGGTGTGTTAAAAACAAGTTAATAGTCAAAACATTCAGTTAGAGTTTAAATAAGGAAAGTGGTGTTCTTAGCTTGTGCTATGAGTTGTTCTAGTTTGTATGGTTGAGTTCTATTATGTCTAATCACTAATTCGTGTGGTTTGGTGATATAGGAAGCTCGGTGAGATGATACACTCAGGTACAATATGATATACAAGCTTATTTTGACGAGGAAATGCAACCAAAAAGCAAGGAACTCAAAGCCAAATAGAATGTGTTAGTATGGAAAAATTTTGAAAAATTTAAGCACAAGGGCGTGCCACACCTTTGGATCTGTACGTTAAGGTGGTGCCACACACTAGGTCATAAACCAAAATTCAATTTCCAATGAACCTCCATTATAGGTGCATGTCATTCTCCCTATACACCGTGATAACGCCGTGGCATGTTGGTTTGTCAAAATTGGCCAATTGTTTCCAAGTATAAATAGAACACTCATATTGTATTGTACATACCTTAGATGACTTTTGGGGCTTGGAATACACTTGAAGAGGCTTATATTATGGGTTTTATCCTTTCCTTTAGTTTATTTTAAAATTAAGAACATGAAATCCTTAATTATTATTGTTTATAATTCCATGAGTGGCTAAACACCTTCATCTGTTGAGGCCAAGAACATGAGTACTTAAGATGGTAATTAAGTTGGTTTATATTATTTGTTTTGCATATATCCTTGTATTTTCTATTCTATAGATTCGCGACCCATAGAATAAATTTATATTTCTAGCATGAGCCTGAAAAGAAGAATGATACATTAGAACGTGGGATATATAGACTTAGGATCTTAATCATTCAAGGAATTGAAGATATGATTTGCATTTAGGAAATGAATATACCCAACTCATCCTATTTCGTTCCTATACGGGAAGAAAAAATATATGTATTTAGCCTATTTCTTGCATCTCCACTCAACGATGTAGCTGTGGGTCTAAGTTAGATAGTTTCTTAGAGGATCGGGTGACCATAGTCATGTTATCAATCCGGTGAACCAACGACCTAGATAAATAAATAAACCAATGTAATTATAAATCTAAGTAGGATTGTTCACAGTTTCTTAACCTTGGGCTTCCCCCATATTGTTCATGAATATTGCATTACCACATAGTTTATCTATACTTTTAGTTTTCAATTCCCAAACATTATTTGTTACTTTTTTATTCGTTTAATATTCATAGTAAGACTAGAACTAGATTTTTGTTGAGAACAAGTCCTTTCAGGATCGATATTTGCCTTTCATAAAGTCACTTTACTACTTGGGTGACCTTGTACACTTGTGTGTGTATTGGGGCACAATAATTTTTTGCCGCCATTGTTGGGGATTTTAAAATTGGACACTATATTAATTTTAGTCTTGAAATTTGGTTTCATAAGTGCTAACAACTTGATCTTAGCTTCTAAATTAAAGGTACAGGTCTGAAAAACAAGTAAGCCGGTAAGAGAAAGGGATTTAATTGACTCATATCTTGAACCTGAGTGATGTATAGATCAGTTGAGGAGAGAAACAATACTTCTCCATTGGATTTCTAAAATTCAGCAAGAGGAAGCTATTCCTCTGCCAATGGCTTAAGATCTACTAGCCCGTAGAACAGTTCTCAAACTGGAAATCCCTCTAGAAACTAATGTTATCTCCGCCATCCATAAACTGATACATAGAGGTAGATTTTAACTTAAACAGAATATGGTGAAACTATTGCACAACAGTGGGCATTTCACAAGCTTGCCACATGAGGATCCATAGATACATTGAAAAATTTCTTGGAAATTAGTGACACCTTCATCTTTATAGTAGTTTTCATAAAATATGAGAGGCTCGCACTTTTCCCCTTCTCACTCTTACGGGAAGCAAAGTAGTGGTTGAAGGCAAATCCAAAAAGTTCCATCACTACATGGGATGACTTGGCCAAGAAGTTCCTTATCCATTTCTTTCCATCTGGAAAGACTGCAAGGCTATGGATTCAAATCTTATGATTTAAGCAAAAGTCGGACAAGAATTTATATCCTGCATTCGAGAGGTTTAAATTTCTAATCAAGGACTTTCCACATCATCAACGGTCCAATGAGGTATTAGATTAAACTTCAAGTATTAAATAATTTGAGGAAACTTATGATGAGTTGCATATATTATTGAACTGAATTGCACAAGTTATTCCTGACTGGTATAGTGACATCTAAAGAATTTTAGTGTAAACTCCTATGGGTGTGATTAAATTTGATAGTTTCACAGCCTTAACCTCCTAATTTTCATCTCTCTAGATCATATGATGACACAGTTTAGCAAATTGGGTATGAGTAAATCTCAGGTGTAGGTAAAATAAAGTTCAGCAGGCTCTGTCTTGGTGTGAAATTTATCGCATCAGTGGTCACTCTGAAGGCTTGTGTGGCAAAAATCTATACAACCACATGTGGCAGAGTCAGACCAACTATTGATAGGGCAATAGTCAAACTTAGCAGTTCTAGCAGCAGCAGAACATGCAAGCCAGCAATATTGAGGAGACATTAAAAAAGACCCTGGCTGACCAAGAATGGATGAATGATGAGATAATAAACCAATAGTTTTCTTAAAAGTATTTAGAGACACAGTTGGGGTGAATATCTTAGGCACAGATTACCAGGACCAAAGGTGGATTGCCAAGAGAAAGTTATGGCAATCACCTTAAAGAGTGGTAGAGATCTCATTTACAGGCCTCCAAAGGAAAAATAAGGAAGTTCAAGCAAAGTTTGTTCCACAATAGGTTGAAGAGAAGGATATTGCAAGGAAAGAGGCTAAAAACTTACAGAATTCTGAGTAGTCAAAAGCAAAGGTTGCTGAGCATGTTCATGAAAAACCACTACCACTATTCCTACAAAGGCTTAAAAGGCTAAAGAAGATGCTTATTTTAAGATGTTTTTTGACACGTTCAGAGAACGTCAAACTACTTTTCCTTGGTTTGATTTTTTCCAAGTTGTGTCTAAGTAAGATAATTACTTGAATAATATGGTGACTAATAAAAAGAAGCTGCAGGACATTGGGATGATATAAATAAAGAATGAAATTTTGATGGTGATAAAGAAGATGCCTAAGAAGTTAAAGGACCCAGGGAGTTTCCCTCTACTTGTAAAAATTAGTAATAATGATGTGGTCTATGGCTTGAGTGAATTAGGGGCATGTATAAACTTAATGCCCTGTTAGTGTTCAATAATCTGGGTTTGGGAAAAATGAGGTCATGCTTTGTGGTGCTTAAAATAGCAGATAGGACCAGAGTACATCCCGAATGAATTATTAAAGATGTACTCATTAAGGTTGGTAAATTCATTTTTCCTTCTGATTTTGTTGTTCTTGATTGTGTGCATATGATAGGGTACCTATCATAACCAGAAGTCTTGGCTATGACAGGTATCTCAAGTCACACATGCATGGAGACTACCCCTTTCACCTAACCAAACCAACATAATATCCTCAACTGTCGAATGAATTCAGAATATATAACAAGATAGCAAAAAATAAAGCTAATGATAATTCATGATATGGCAATACAAACCACCAAAAAACCGTGCATAACAAAAACAATAAACTAAACCACCCAACTCCACAATAGTACAACAAAGCTTCTACAACTGAACGTCATTAAAAAGTTGGGACATTCCCCAACAATAGCCAAAAACAATATCAAAGAGATAGTCAAAACAAAAAAAAACAAAAATATGAACTAGGTCTTTCAAGGATGGAAGCTCACCACTTCAATGTAACTCGCTAGCGGATCTTAAATCCAAGTCACTAAGTAGGAGATATGGAAGTATGAAAATTTCCTACATCGCGTTAGGGTATATTGTCTTAAGACTATTAGCAGTTTGAGAGCTAGCATGTAACTCAACGATAGATGAACAAAATAAGCTATGATAACTATTCAAAACTAATACATCATTCAATGCATAATATAACATGAAATATATATATATATATATATATATATACATATAATATACCATATGTTAGGGTAGGGAACAAGGCATAGCATGAACTTTGAAAACCTTAACCCTTGCTGGTGTAGCCTAAGCGTCATAAAAGAAAGCACCCATGAGCTGTATAGGCCTAACTCTTCCCTAGATGGAAGGGCCTTAGTACGTGTAGCCACACAAACTAGAGGATATCCATATTCGTATATGCATTTATAAAGGACTCGAACCTCCCGATGTAGTTAAGTTAACTTAAGAACCAATGTATATAATATGGGGGACTCAAACTTCCCATTCGTATAACCATTACGGGGGACTCAAAACTAGCAGTCACTTAGACACACTAGCTCAGTTTCTAGTATTGGTCTATCGGGACCACTACTTTTACGGACCAGCTACACATCCACTTTTAAGCCAAATTTAAATAATTCATTGCACAATCATAATCATCAATCCAATTACTTACAAAAAGGATCGCATTGGTATCATCATACCAACCCCACTTGCAATCGTACACCATGCCAAAGCAATTATTACATTAATTTGGGTCTCAAACCCAAGGTTCAAAGAGGAACATCAATCAATTTGTCGCCTTAGGACTCAAACCTATTATCCAACAAAACCTCCAAATTTTCAGTTTAATTTAATTATGGACACCAAGTCCCCTTCAAAGTCGTTCATCAATCATTAACATTCTTATGCCAAAGCCTTAGTTCAAAACAAAATTCAAACTTGTGATAATATTATTCTCATTGAAAATTTCACAATTACCTTGAGGGTATGCCATTATCAGAGCCGAAATAATCAAATATGTGGTACAACCATGACCCCTAAATTAAATCACCATTCCTATTCACCCATATGTGCAAAACCATAATTAAAACATGCATACTTATCATTAAATAATACAAAAAAATAGTTGATGATATGCATTCAAACCTCTCAACCTTGGTTTCAAAACCACCATTAATAATTCATGAACAATCATTTAAACCTATGTTTTAGTAAACAAACAATAGGGGAAGAGTCACATGCTTGAATTTCAAAGATTCACGAAGAGAAATTGTCCCTTGAACCCTTAGATGACCACCTTAGAGAATCCCTAGCCAATTTTGCTAAAGAGGATTTTGAGAGAGTAAAGAGGACGTTTAGTCTTGTTAAGTGTAGAATGAATGACCAAAAATTGTCATAATGGACATGGGGCCTTTAGGTTTTTAAGTGGGAAATTTCCAAATTACCCTCAGCTTAAAGCTATAAAAAATTGTTCTTGGTTACTAGTAAACCCAGTTACTCATCACCACCTCATACAACTCATAGTCATGAGTCATATCCTAGACACTGACTTGTACACCATATATTGTTCATATTTCAAATCCATGATCCCACTCGTGACCTGACTACATGACTAGTTTGGTCTAGTCGTATTTAAGACAGAACCCTAAGGGATTAGACACAGGACAACATACTACTCAACCCTACCACTCGTAACATGGTATTACAACTCATAGTGAGTCACTAGTACACAGAGTAGAACCTAGAAAATTACATAATGTTTTGGTTATAACTTGGGTCCCTAAACCCGTAACTACACCATATGAATCATATGGTGCGTCGTCAATAGGGCATTGAGCCTAAAGCTTAAGTAATTTTAAAGAGTTAAAGATTGAGTTTTGTAAGTCTCCACCTCTTAGGATCATTCAACCTCAAATGATGGTTCAAGGCAACACAAGCACGATTGGACTCCATATACCTCTAGTCTTACCTTTAACTATGTTAGAAAACAAAGATGCCAAGGAAATTATCATTCCCTTTAACAAAAATAGAAAACATAGATGTTAGGACTATACACATACCTCAAGCATGAATTTATGGAATAGGGAATAGGAATGGATACTTGGACTTCATGTCCTCCTCGGCTTCCCATGTAGCTTCCTCGAACTTTTGATTCAGGCATAGAAATATTACAGAATCCATGCCCTTCATCCACAACTGATGAACTTATCGATCCTAGATCCATACTTGGACTTCCACATAGGATAAAGAATATCAAATACCAATGTTCTATAAGGGAACAACCAATGAAGAATCGCCCACGCATTTCCATAACAAAGACACGTTGAATACAGAATGAAAAGAACTCATGCTAGAGGGAAAATCCAACTCATATGCTACATTAAGAACCCTTATCAAAACTAGGTATTTGCTAATATATCGGGGACTAAGCTTCTCCTTCTTCCCAACCGCATCACTCCCTTTATCGAAGACACCTTTAAGAACACCCAATCTCCAAATAAAAATTCCATGTCCCTTCTCCTCATGTTTGCATTTGAATTTTGGAAATTTTGAGTGGTCTTAAGCCTACCCAGATCACCTTCACCTTTTCCATAGCTTGATGAATCAAATCCAAGCCAACCATCTCCGCTTTACCAACCTTGAACCACCCAAAAGGAGATCTACACCTCCTACCATACAATGTCTCAAACAGAGCCATACCAATGATAGAATGGTAACTATTGTTATAGGAAAATCCAATGAGAGGTAAGTGATCATACCAATTACCACCAAAATTGATTACACAAGGTCGCAACATATCTTTCAATATTTGAATGGTTCTTTCAGCTTTCCTATCTTCTTAAAGGTGAAAGGAGATGCTAAGGCTCACTTTAGTCACTAAACCACGCTGAAAAGAGCACCATAAATGCAATAAGAACTATGTACCATGATATTAAATGATAAAGACAAGCATACTAGGAAACTATATGACTTTCTGAAGGAACCACTATGCATATTCCTCAGCATAATAATTACTTCTCACTGGGAAGAAGTGAAAAAACTTGGTCATCCAATCAATGATGACCTAAATGGAGTAAATTAATTCTGCGACTACGAAAGATTGGTATTGAAATCCACATTAATTATCCCCCATTTTAACACATACAATTCAATCTCTTAGCTCAGACCGCCTAATACAAGTATAAAGAGCATAAGGTTTACAAGGTCTTGTAAAAGGTTCAAACTTTGGATTGTCAAAGGATCAAGTCTCGGATTTGCAAGTGCTTGAAGACCTTTTGGAACCATTACAAAGACTTTTACAAATTGAAGAGAGAAGGAGGTATTTCTACATCACATAGGTGCCTCAACTAAAGGCTTTGTGTTTTTTTAAGACCTCTCTTTTACACTCCAAAGGAGCACCCTTCATTAAGGGCATTTTATTCATTGCTATGTAATAGTATAAATAGACCTTTTAGCTTTCATTTTCATTAGACTTTTATGAATTAAAATTGAGTATTACTCTTAGTGTAGTTTATTTTCTTAATGTAGGGCTTGGAAAAGACATCTTAGTGTAGGTCTTGGAAAATACATCAAAAGTTGAGTGTTTTAATACAATTGAATAGATTTTCATTTTTGTTGAACATTTGGCAAGAAAGGTGTGATTGAGGAGTGTGAGTTCGTTTGGTCCACCTAAAAGTGAGGTTTGATATTACGTTGGTGATATGTGTTTGAAGGTTTGATATACCTTCTAGTACTATTCATTGGTGGAAGTGAGGGTCTCTCTGCTATGTTTACTTTATGCATCTCTTCTTCATCTCTTTTCTTCTAAGTGTGTTGTTTTTCCTTTTGTGAGCGGGCTGATTTTTGTTCTTTAAGTGTCAATTTTATATTTTAACCTTCCTTTAGTGTATCATTTGGTATCAAATCCAAGTATTAGAGTTGTTCCCATACCTCTAAGTCTTGAATCTAAGAAAATCTTCACAAAAAAATAGTCTAGAGTCAAAAAATCTACAAAAAGAGTCAAAAATCCAAAAAACTCAAAAAAATTGTGTTGGTTTGTTTTTTGGTAGTAGATCAAAATTTCACAACTTAGATCTACTAATTTTTAGCTTGTTTTTCTAGTGTTAGATTCTTGTTCGGTCTAGATCTAAGTTTAGAACAAGATTTGGTTGATTTTTAGCTAGATCCACCATTGTTGTGGCTTGTTTAAATTTTTTGAGGAGGGTCTCATTTTTTATCAGCTTTTTTGTGGCGTTTTGTTTTGCTTGTGCTTGGTTTGGCAAAGGGAACCTAGATTTAAAAGAAACATTTAAGTTAGGGTTCATTTGACTAGTGGTAAAACCTTGGTCAACTCTTGAATATTCATCTTGTTCATCCACCATCTTCAAATCTTGTCGAAAAAGAATATTCAAGTAGCGTTTTTGATCCAAAAAGGGAGAAGAAAGAGAGTGTACTAAGTGTTTGTACAAGAATATTCCCTAGCATATTCTAAGTCTTCTAAAAAATGAAGAGGGGACAAGGGGACAAACAAGTACAATTAAAAGTACACTTGAGGGGACCAATCCATTTTGAATTTATTTGAAGCTCCAAAAAGTCTTCAAACCATCATTCCCCACACCCCCAAAACCAGAATTATTCTTCCCTAAAGGAGTGTTTGGCCAAAACAAGAATTTGGAGTTGAAAATTTTGAAAAGTGACGTCCAACCACAAGCTGCCACATCATCACTTTATGAACAACCAAATTGAGTCCTAAAATTAGATTTCTTAGTTTCTAATTTTTTTATTCTAGTTTCTTTTGAGTTAAGTCTATCGATAATTAGTAAACTAGTAAGAACCTACTAGGTTGGTAATTAGTCTAGAGTTTGTTTCTTTCGTGTCTTCAATTTTTGTGTGCTTTCAATCATTTTAATTAATAGTATTTTGTTGGTTCAAGTCTGTGCATCATTTTATTTGAGTTTTATTAAACAAAAATTGATTCCAGACCAAGGCTTATTTACTACTCAATTCACTTGCCAAGTATTGCCAAGTCTTCAACACTTGTGAGACCAAGTGTGAGGTGAGATTCGAGTGTGAGTGTAGTAAGGCTTTTGAATTAACTTGTTTTCTTATTTTGTAGGTTTTCGTTTTCTATTTTTTTCTTCTTATTAGGTACATTTGACCATGGATCCCGAGGGTTCTTCCTACCAACCATTTGGAAATGATTATATGAGAGTTTTGTTGGCTTGGTTTGATGCCTTATCTCGTGAATTGGAAAAATTAAGAATGGATGTGGGATATATGAGAGGTTCTATGGGATCAATAAAGTGTGATGTGATTAGAATGAAAGCGGGAGTTGATAGAATTTGTCCACCAAAGCCTCCACAAAACCCAAGCTATCAAGTCCAAAGTCCCCAAACCCATGTGTTCCAAAGACCATTGCACCAACAATTGAACCAAGTCCAACAAAAGGGACTTGGTACTCAAATTCTACCTCAAAATCCAAAGTGTCAAGTTCCAAACTCACTAGACCAAAGGCTTTACCCTTCACAAGTTCAAACACCTCAAGTCCAAAGATCCTACACTTCATAAAATCCGATGACTCTTATCCACAAGTTAGAATCCAAAGAGAATAAGTCCAAACCTCAAGATGGAGAGCAGCTTGATGTTGAGGTACATAAAAAATGTGAAGAAAAGAAGGAAAGGGAAAGGGAAACCGCGGATAGTGAAGTGCAAAAGGGAAAGAAATGCTTCATTATGGATCTTATCCCTAAAGGACCCTTGTTACTCACTAAACCAAGTGATATTATTTTGCATAGCATTGGTTATTCTCATGTGTAGGTTCAAGAACATACATTCTAAAAGGACAATCCAAAAGGATTTCCGCACACACACATGGTTGATGAGTTAATGGAAACCTTGGCCGAAAGTTCCACTCTTCGGACTAGTGATGAATAAATGAATCCAAGGGTAAATATTGACATATTCCATTGTGATGTGGGGCATGAGGTCTTCCATGGTACAAAATCAAGTGAAGAAAATACTTCTCATCATCTACAAGGTAACAAGGCTATTTTCTACACTCTAGAAACTTAAATTATTGTGATGTGGCTAGTAGTAGCCAAAGTGGTGTAGTTTCGGATTGGGTTAGTGAAGTAGTGTATTAATCTCCCTTCTTTGATACTCTTGGTGTTTTTAGGTTGCATAAGGGAAAAGATCTTGTTGTGAGTACGCAAGCACTAGTTGATCCTTTAGATGACAAAATCAATTCTTTTTGTAAAAATAATTTGTGTCCATCTAGTGCTAGCACTTATAACTTGAATAATGTTCCATCAACAAGTGAAAAAATTATTCACACAGTAGTTGACCCTTTTGAAAACCAAGGTGATTTTATATTGTTTTGTGAGTTGCCAACAACCAGTGAAGATATGAAGAATGAAATGCATCTTATTGAGGGAAGTCTTTTAGGTCGTAGATCCTTATTCTTGAATGTTAGTCTACCCTTAAAATCAAATGCTTTGGGTGATTTTGAGTATGATTCCCTAGTAAAAGGAATGAGTAATCTCAGCTTATATCCTTGGCTACTTTATCCATTTGATTCCGGTGCACTAGTAGGGTGGGGAAGGGATTGTCTTGGCGTGTCTTCATTTTACATGATATTTACCTTAGCCTTATCCTTTATACTGATCATTCTAAGTGTTTCATGGATAAAACAAAGTATTTCTAGTTTTATTTTAAAAGTGTACTACCTCGGTATGATGTCTTCACACTTGATTCCTTTCGATACTACCTCTTTACCTATGATAACAACCATGTTAATTTTGAATTTGTTTTGTTTAGAGATAGGAAGTTTTGTGGATGGTTTCCTTTTTTGAATGATAGTTATATGTGGCTGAGGTTGACCTTGAGATCAATAGTGGAGCCATATTTGATGAGGTCCTTTGTAGAGATAATGAAGCATATGTATCTTATGGTTCCTAAGCTAAAGGTAGACTTTATCTTTTGGGTAGAGTAAAGCAATTAAGACCATTGTAGTTACCTTATCTGTTGATATCTTCCAAAACTACCTCTTTTGCGCCATTCATGATAAGCTTGTCATTCCACACACAAAGGACTCGTGGATGTATTTTAAAGGTGAACAACCTTGCCTTATTGATATATGTGATGATTTTGGGCTGCACTCTTCTTTCTTTGATGTCAACTTAGTTATGTGTAACGTCCCGCAATTCGGGCTACAATATAGACCATGATTTTGATGTGTTGATAATCCCAAAGCCATAAAGTCCTATGCCAATATGGCATGTTAAGTATGATGTAGCATGTGAATCCTCTCCAGCTTGAATTTAGACCATAGAGGTCCTTCAACTCTAGGGCGAGTTGGAACTATTTCGATCGATTAAGTTTTAGTAGATGTTGTAAAATATGTCAGCTTTCATTGACCATAACTCTCTGTATATGTCAAATTAGGAAGCCTACTACATGTTAAATGATAGGTATTCGAGTTAGCTTTCCAACGATACCAATTTTCCTAAAATCCAACAGCCGAGCAAGAACTTATAAACTTTCAAAGTGATAAGGAACGCCTAACCAATTGCCCATGGCCACTGGAAAGCAAAGGTGATAGCCTAGGCGGCACCTATGTAAAAATAGGCGATAGCCTAGGCGGCTCCTATGTAAACATAGGTGATAGCCTAGGCGGCGCCTATGTAAAGATAGGCGATGGGATGGGCGGTGCCTATGTAAGGAATTCTGGTGAATTAAACACTCTGTATTAAGGACAAAGTGGTCCTTTTCCACCCTTACTTAGCCCTAACACATGATATTTAGTTCCAAGGACCCCAAAATACATATTCTTTCATCAAAAGTTCTCAAGATTCTCCTTAGGGTTTACAAAATAAAAACCCAAATAGTTCAAGACTTGATCGTGGGTTTTCAAAGATAATTACATATTTGGATTCATCAATTCGTAAGCTTCAAGAAACACATATTATCCTTGGAAATAGAGGTACGTAGGGTAATCCAATAATCTTATGGGTGTAGTCTTTATGAACATGCATGCTTTTAAATGGGGGTTTTCAATCAAATGTTGATATCTTGCTTTCAATATAATTTCTAAGTCATTTTCTTTATGTCATGGGAATAGTTTGCCTATATACTTCAATAGTTGAAACCATGCATATGTGATTTGAGATTTTCCATGGAAGTTGATAAATATGAATGATAAATTTTTTTCAAATTCCCATGATAATGTTTCGATACTCCATATTATATTGTGATCAACAAAAGAGAGCATGAATTTCAAAAAAAATATTGTTCACCACTTGTAAATGATGAAGCACCTTAGTGTTTACATGATTATGCATATGTGGATGTGATATTGATGAATTGCAAGTCGGGTATGATGAATTGCAAGTCGGGTATGATGAAATTTGAATGCATTGAGTTTACATAAGAAAGGTTGATGCTCGAAGAAGGCGTTTGAGACAAAAGGGCTCATCACTGGAATAATGTGTTTGCCAACACGAAATATTGGTACCAGGCTAAGCGATCTGTGTAATTGACTTCATGTCCTTCCCAAATTGGGACTATAGGTAGGAGCCCAAGCCAAGTGATCTTGGGCACTACCATTGGGTCGAGACACCATGCTGTGTGGTCTTGAGTGTCTCTACCTCACTTATACTCTAATCTCGGCGGCAATTGCGGTTTGATAGTTGATTAAATTATGTAGGGTATTCCACCTAGCTCAGTTGTATTTCATTATCGCCGAGAAAAACTATTGCATTACACCCATGTGTTTTCGAATGATATCATACGAAATTGTTTTATCATGGATCTCAACTATACTTTGTAAGAATATTACATTTTATTTTGATATCTCTGTGTGATAGTACTTTTGTGATGACCCCCTCCCCTCTCCAACCTCTCAGGTTCAGATGCCTAGTCTAGGGGTCAAGAGATTCAGTAAAACTTTCAGATAGAGATGTAGAGACAAGTGGTGAGCCTTCTATGTTTTAGAAGGTCTTATGTCCTTCAGTCTTTTTATCTTATATTCAGTTTTTGGGCTTACTGAGGGCCTTCTCCCAGTTTTTAGATAGACATTATTTCAGTCATGTAGTAGAGATTTCGCAGACGGTTTTAGAGATATTGATTTAGATTGTGGGACACTATTCCTCATTTTCATTTTCATATGATTCTTGACCATGTTTCCATTATATTGTGTTTCTTCCACATTACTTTGATTATATGAATTAGATACACGATTACCAGAAAGATAGAGGTCTATCAGGTCTCCATGTTTCAAAATGCTCATCATGGCCAAGCCCTAGTTTGGGTCGTGAAAAACTTGTTATCAATGCACGGTTCATGGTCCCAGGGTATCTGCGAAATCGCGTCAGGTAGAGTATTGAACATGGGTGTGTAGCGCACCACACTTTAGGTAGAAGGCTGCTAAGCGTTTAAGAAAAATTTCCCTTCTTTGTGATTTAGTTCGTGCTTCAGAGTCTGAACTGTCCCCTAATGAATGATCACTTGTGTTTCAGAAACATAGTTATGTCTCCACGTCATATCATCGATCAGAATGCTCAGGCAGATGAGGTCCATCCCACCCATGGGATGCGGATCCAAAATATGGCTCACACTTCAGAATTGGTCCCTACTTCGGGAGTCTCTCCAGTCTCAACCATTCCACCTCGGGCTCCGTGGATTAATGTCAACTGTCCCCCAACTGCTCAGGGAGATATTTCAAATGCAAAATTTAGACAGTCTATTCATATGTTGACACATTTGGTAGCCAACCAAGCTCAACGATAGAAAGATGTTAGGTCTGCATCTGTTACATCTGAGCTACTAGGGTCGAACATTTTATGAAGATAAACCCACCTAAGTTAACTGGCACTAAGGTGGAGGAAAATCCATAGGAGTTCGTGGATGAGATGGAACAGATCTTTAAGGTAATGCATGTGGATGAAGTTGAAGGGGTGGAGTTAGCAACCTATCAGCTCAAAGACATTGCGAGTCAGTGGTATGTCTACTCGGAAGATGAAAAAGGTAAAAGTGCAGAGCTTATAGTTTGGGGCAAATTTGTGGAAACCTTCCTTGATCGGTTCTTTCCTCTGGAGTTGAGAGAGGACAAAGCGGAAGAGTTTATGAATTTGAAGCAGGGCAGTACGAGTGTCCTGGAGTACACTTTGAAGTTTAATAAACCAGCTCGCTATGCACAAGAGTTAACTAGTAATATGAGGGCCTGGATGAGAAAATTTGCATCTGGCCTTGCTGATGACCTGGTACTTGAGTGTCAGGGGGATATGTTGAATAAGGAGTTAGACTTTACTCGACTAACTGTTCATATACATCAAGTGGAAGAGAAGAAGAAAAAGATTGCTGAATCTAAAGAGAAAGACAGACAAGCTAAGAGAGCTAGATCTGTAGACCAGT
Organism: Capsicum annuum; assembly: GCF_002878395.1. Taxonomy (NCBI): domain Eukaryota; kingdom Viridiplantae; phylum Streptophyta; class Magnoliopsida; order Solanales; family Solanaceae; genus Capsicum; species Capsicum annuum. The sequence goes on from NC_061122.1 coordinate 165,685,380, forward strand.
ACTAGAGTCAGCTGCAGAGTGGTGACTGTGGTAATAAGTGGTCAAGGAAGAAGTTTTAGAATAATGCACAGTCAGCAGCCAACGCCCCAGCACCCAGACCACCGATAGACAGACTCATAGGTCCAAAGCTCTAGGTATATAGTCTTAGGGCAGTGTGACCCAGCAGCATCGTACTCGTCTGTGGTATGAGGTTTACGGAAGGAATCATCTAGAGAAGTGCTGGTTTAAGGGGAGAAAATGCTATACTTGTGGCAAAGTGGGTCACCTTCAAAGATATTGTCCTTCTGCTAGAGGAAATATGGGAGGGGGGGGGGGGGGCTAAGTCCCATGCTGGCTCCACAGCTCCTTTTCCTAAGGGTGCCCCTTTAGCTGCCGAAAGCGGTCATAACTAGTTATATTCTTTGACTAACCGCCAGGAGGTGGAAGCTTCATCGGATGTTATCACCGGTATGTTACGAATCTTATCTCGTAATGTTTATGTCTTGCTTGATCCCAGGTCTACTTTATCTTATGTGACCCCTTATGTGGCTGTTGGTTTCGGGTTTGACCCTGAAGTTATTGTAGAACCCTTCTCTGTTTCTACTCTTTTAGGTGATTCTATTATTGGACAAAGGGTATATTGAAATTGTGTCGTGTCTATTCATAGCAGGGAAATGGTGGCAGACCTTATAGAACTGGATATGATAGACTTTGATGCCATCCTTGGGATAGACTGGCGCCATTCGTGTTATGCCAGCCTTGATTATAGAACCCGAAAGGTCACTTTTTCTTTCCTGAATGAGACACCAATTGTATGGGAAAGGAGTTTTGTGGAACCTAGAGTTCACTTTATCTCTTATCTTAGAGCCCGAAGGCTTATCTCCAAAGGTTGTGTGTACTATCTAATCTGAGTTAAACATTTAAAGGTTGGAAACCTTTCTCTGCAGTCAGTCCCTGTAGTGAATGAATTCTCAGAAGTCTTTCTCGAAGATCTCCCAGGGATACTCCCTGATTGGGAGATAAATTTTTGCATTGATATGTTGCCAGACACTCGTCCTATTTCTATTCCGCCATATAGAATGGCTCCTACGGAACTAAAGGAGTTAAAGGAACAGCTTGCAGACCTCCTAGAAAAAGGTTTTATTTGTCCTAGTGTTTCCTGATGGGGTGCACCCATGCTCTTCATGCGAAAGAAGGATGGGTACCTTCGTATGTGCATAGACTACCGCCAGTTGAATAAGGTCATGATTAAAAATAAATATCCTTTTCCTAGAATTGACGACCTTTTTGACCAGCTTCAGGGAGCCAAGTGTTTTTCAAAAATAGATCTTCGTTCGGGTTATCATTTGTCGAAAGTTAGGGACTCAGACATACCCAAGACAGCCTTCCGAACCTGATATGGTCACTACGAATTTCTAGTCATGTCCTTCGAGTTGACTAACTCCCCCGCAGCCTTCATGGATCTTATGAATAAAGTGTTCCATCAGTTTCTTGATTTGTTCATCATTGTATTTATTGATGATATTCTGATCTATTGTAAGAGTAAACAGGATCACGCCAATCACCTCCAAATTATTATTCAGACCCTTAAGGAGCACCGGCTGTATGCCTAATTTTCTAAGTGTGAATTCTGGTTAGACGCTATTGCCTTCTTGGGGCATATTATGTCTAGTGACGGGATAAGAGTGGATCCCCAGAAAGTTAAAGCAGTGAGAAAATAGCCCAGACCCACGATTCCAACCGATATTTGGAGCTTCTTGGGTTTGGCAGGGTATTACAGAAGGTTCGTAGAGAGTTTTTCTTCCATAGCTACTCCGCTTACTAAACTGACTCTAAAAAAGATGATGTTTGTGTGGTCTGACTTGTGTGAAAATAGTTTTGAGAAATTGAAGGACAAGCTGACTACTGCTCCTATTTTGACCCTTCCCGAGGGTATAGATGATTTTGTGGTTTATTGTGATGCGTCCCATGTGGGACTTGGTTGTGTATTGATGCAGCGTAGTAAGGTGGTAACTTATACATCTAGGCAGTTAAAGGTGCATGAGCGCAACTACCCCACTCATGGCTTGGAGTTGGCAGCTGTGGTGTTTACACTTAAAATCTGGAGGCACAATCTCTATGGAGTGCATATTGATATTTATACTGACCATTAAAGTTTGCAGTATGTTTTCTCATAGAAAGAATTGAACATCAGGCAGAGGCGTTGGATGGAGCTTTTGAAAGACTATGATATGTCTGCATTACCATCCGAGCAAGGCAAATGTTGTAGCCGATGCCCTCACCAGGTTTTTTATGGGCAGCCTTTCTCATATAGAAGAAAGAAAGAAAGAGATGGTGAAGGATATTCACCGCCTTGCAAATTTGGAAGTGCAACTCTTAGATTCCAAAGATGGAGGGGTGATTGTTCATGAGTAAGCTAAGTCATCTCTTTGTGCTGAAGTTAAGGAGAAGCAGGTTGAAGATCCCATCTTGATACAAATCAAGAAAGATGTGGGACAACAAAAGGTTATGTCATTTGAAACTGGTGGCGATGGAATCTGAGATTTCAGGGTAGGTTGTACGTTCCGAATATTGATGGGCTATAGGAAAGAATCCTTAATGAGGCGAACACTTCGAGGTATGTCATTCACCCAGGCTCTACTAAAATGTACCATGATCTGAAAACCTTGTATTGGTGGAGTAACATGAAATGTGATATAGCTGATTTTGTGTCCAAGTGTTTGAACTGTTAGCAAGTGAAGGTAGAACACATGAGGCTGGGTGGTATTTCCAAAGAGATAGCCCTGCCTTTATGGAAGTGGGAGATGATAAATATTGACTTCATTACAATATTTCCAAGATCCCGAAACCAGTATGATTCTATATGGGTGATTGTAGATTGGTTGACCAAGTCAGCCCACTTTTTGCCTGTGAGGACTAATTATTTGGGAGAGGTTTATGCTAAGATTTACATTGAGGAGATAGTTCGATTGCATGGGGCACCAGTGTCCATTATATCCAACAGAGGTACGAAGTTTTCATCTCAGTTCTGGAGATCCTTTCAGAAGGGTTTAGGTACACAAGTGAATTTGAGCACAGCTTTCCACCCTCAAACGGATAGGAAAGATAAGCGTACCATTCAGACCCTCAAAGATATGTTGAGGGAATGCATCATTGATTTCAATGGTAGTTGGGTAGATCACCTGCCACTGGTAGAATTTGCTTACAATAATAGTTACCAAGCCAGCATCAAGATGGTCCCTTTTGAGGCTTTGTATGGAAGGAGATGTAGGTCTCCGATAGGATGGTATGAAGTGGGTGAGACTCAGATGTATGGGCCTGATCTTGTTCATCAGGCAATGGACAAAGTAAAAATCATTAGAGAACAACTCATGACTGCTCAAAGTTGTTATAAGTCCTATGCCGATGTTTGGAGAAGAGAACTAGAGTTTGAAATTGGTGATTGGGTATTTCTTAAGGTTTCTCCTATGAAAGAAGTTATGCAGTTTGGAAAAATGGGTAAATTGAGCCCTCGTTATGTAGGTCCATATCAGATTTTGAAAAGAATTGGTACAGTTGCGTATGAGTTGGAATTGCCTGTAAGTTTGGGTTTCGTTCATCCGGTATTCCATGTATCCATGTTAAAGAAATGCATTGGAGATCATTCTATGGTATTGCCAGTAGAGGGTATCAAAGTGACAGACTCCTTGTCTTACGAAGAAAAGCCTGTTGAAATTTTATATCGCCAAGTTCGGAAGCTGAGGAGCAAAGAGATAGCCTCAGTAAAGGTACTGTGGAGGAATCACAAAGTCGAAGAAGCAACTTGGGAGTCAGAAGATGACATGAGAGTTAGATATCCCAATTTGTTTGCTTGGATGGAGGAGGAGATAGAAGGTACTATTCCTATTGTATCTTTCCTAGTCCTTTATTATGCTTGAAATCGTGTCTATCTATGTACCGCATCATCATTCATGGATGAATGAACCTAACGGGGGGATAATGTAACGCCCCGCAATTTCGGCTACAATATAGACCATGATTTTGATGTGTTGCTAATCCCGAAGCCATAAAATCCTATGCCAATACGGCATGTTAATTATGGTATAGCATGTGAATCCGCTCTAGCTTCAATTTAGACCATAGAGGTCCTTCAACTCAAGGACGGTTTGGAACTATTTTGATCGAGTAAGTTTTAGTAGATATTGTAAAATGTGTCAGCTTCCATCGACCATAACTTTCTGTATATGTCGAATTAGGAAGCCTACTACGTGTCAAATGATAGTTATTTGAGTTAGCTTTCCAACGATACCAATTTACCAAAAATCCGACACCCAAGAAAGATGTTATGACCTTTCAAAGTGATAAGCGACGCCTAACCAATCACACATGGCCACTGGAAAGCATAGGCGATAGCCTAGGCGACGCCTATGTGAAAATAGGTGATAGCCTAGGCGGAACCTATGTAAACATAGGCAGCGCCTATGTGAAGATAGGCGATGGGATGCGCGGCGCCTATGTAAGGAATTCTGGTGAATTAAACACTCCGTGTTAAGGACAACGTGGTCCTTTTCCACACTTACTTAGCCCTAAAACACGAGATTTAGTTCCAAGGACCCCAAAATACATATTCTTTCATCAAAAGTGCTCAAGATTCTCCTTAGGGTTTCAAAAATAAAAACCCAAATAGTTCAAGACTAGACCATAGGTTTTCAAAGATAATTACATATTTGGATGCATCATTCCGCAAGCTTCAAGAAACACCTATTATCCTTGGAAATAGAGGTACGTGGGGTTATCCAAAAATCTCATGGGTGTAGTCTTTATGAACATTCATGCTTTTAAATGGGGGTTTTCAATCAAATGCTAATATCTTCCTTTCAATATGATTTCTAAGTCATTTTCTTTATGTCATGGGAATTGTTTGCCTTTATACTTCAATGGTTGAAACCATGCATATGTGATTTGAGATTTTCTACGGAAGTTGATAAATATGAATGATAAATGGTTTCTAAATTCGCATGATAATGTTTCGATACTCCATATTATATTGTGATCAACAAAAAAGAGCATGAATTTGAAATAAATATTGTTCACCACTTGTAAATGATGAAGCACCTTGGTTTTTACATGATTATGCATATGTTGATGTGATATTGATGACTTGTAAGTTGGGTATGATGATACGCTACAGAATACGATACGTGATTGAATTAAATGAAATTTGAATGCATTGATTTTACATGAGAAAGGTGGACGCCCGAAGAAGGCATTTGAGACACAAGGGCTCATCGCTAGAAAAACGTGTTTGTCGACAAGGAATATTAGTACCAGGCTAAGCGATATTTGTACTTAACTTCATGTCATTCCTAAATTGGGAATATAGCTAGGAGCCCGAGCCATGTGATCTTGGGTACTACCATTGGGTCGAGACACCATGTTGTGTGGTCTTGAGTGTCTCTCCCTCTCTTATACTCTAATCTTGGTGGCAACCGAGGTTTGACAGTTGGGGTAAATTATGTAGGGTATTCCACCTAGCTCAGTTGCATTTCATTATTATTGAGAAAAACTATTGCATTACACCCATGTGTATTCAAATGACTTGATACGAAATTGTTTTATCATGGCTCTCAACTATACTTTGTAAAAATATTATGTTTTATTTGGATATCTCTGTGTGCCAGTACTTTTGTGCTGACCCCCTCCCCTCTCCAACCTCTCAGGTTTAGAGGCCTAGTCTACGGGTTAAGAGATTCAGTAGAACTTTCAGACAGAGCTGTAGAGAGAAGGGGTGAACCTTCTATGTTTCGAAAGGTCTTATGTCCTGCAGTCCTTTTATCTTATATTAAGTTTTTGGGTCTATTGGGGCCTTGTCCCAGTTTTTAGATAGACATTGTTTCAATCATGTAGTAGAGATTTCACAGACGTTTTTAGAGATGTTGATTTAGATTGTTGGACACTATTCACCATCTTCATTTTCCTATAATTCTTGTCCATGTTTCCGATATATTGTGTTTCTTCTGCATTACTTTGATGATATGAATTAGATGTATGATTACCAGAAAGATAAGGGTGTTTTGGGTCTGCATGGTTTGGAATGCTCGTCACAGCCAGGCTCTAGTTCGGGTCGTGACATTATGCCCTTTGTAATGCTTTTAGTAAGTGTTTCGTGATTATAACAACGGATTATTGGCTATATTCTAAGAGTTTACCCCCTTCGTGTGTTTGTATAATTGTGGCACTAATGCTAACCCTCCTATCATGAAGATTGTGTGCTTGTTGTCCCTTTCTTTGGTTTTGAATGGTGCGAATTTGAGGTGAAATTACTTTCAAGATGGAGAGGATGATACAATAATAAAAAGAACAAGGTTTACAAGGTCTTGTAGAAGGTTAAAGCTTTGGATTGTCAAAGGATCAAGTCTCGGATTTGCAAGTGCTTGAATACCTTTTGGAACCATTACAAAGCCTTGTCTAAATTTAAGAGAGAAGGAGAGATTTATAAATCACATAGGATCTTCAACTAAAATCTAGATTTATAAATCACATAGGATCTTCAACTAAAATCTTTGTGGTCTTTTAAGACCTCTATTTTACATGCCAAAGGAGCACCCTTCATTAAGGGCATTTTAGTTATTGTTATGAAAAAGTATAAATAGACCTTTTAGCTTTTATTTTCATTAGACTTTAATGAATTTAAATTGAGTTTTAATCTTAGTCTAGTTTCTTTCCTTAGTTTAGGTCTTGGAAAATCCATATTAGTGTAGGTCTTGGAAAACACATCAAAACTTGAGTGTTTTAATGCAATTGAATGGATTTTCATTTGTGTTGAACACTTGGAAAGAAAGGTATGATTGAGGAGTGTGAGTTCCTTTGGTCCACCTAAGACTGAGGTTTGATCTTACATGGTGATGTGTTTTTGAAGGTTTGATACACCTTCTAGTGCAATTCATTGGATGAAGTTAGGGTCTCTTTTCTATCTTTACTTTTATGCATCTATTCTTCATCTCTTTTCTTCTAAGTGTGTTGTTTTTCCTATTGTGTGCTTGCTTATTTTTGTTCTTTGAGTGTCCATTTTTTTTTAGCTTTCCTTTAATGTATCACCACCTGGCCTCATGTTTTCCACCTTTACTTTCTAACACACCATACACTTAGCTACAAAGTTTGCTATATCCCGCTTCATATTACTCTATCAATACATTTCCTTGAAATTATGGTACATATTAATTAAACCGGGATTAAACACATACCACAATTCATTGGCCTCATCCAAAATCCTACCTCATAACCCGTTAACATCGGGAACACACAACCTCTCATAGAACCTAAAGAAACCATCACCACCAATCTTGGAGGCCGTCACCTACTGCTTACCAACATCATCCTTGATCTTCATCAAGAGAGGGTCTAATCCCTATTTCTCCTTTACTTAGGAAAAAGAGATGGTTGTGCCACTTGTTGCACAAACACACCACTATCCTCAAAGTCAAAGATACGAACTCCAAGGGTAGAAAAATAGTGAATATCCTTCACCAATTTCTACTTATCCTTATGCAAGAACATTCTAAGAGAATCAGTATATACTTTAGCTTTACCTGGATGGTAGTGAAGACTCATATCATAGTCGTTCAGTAACTCAAGCCATCTCTTATGCCTGAGATTAAGTTCTTTCTGGGTGAACATGTACTAAAAGCTATTATGATAAAAAAATATATCAAAATTGACCACATACAGGTAGTGACCCTAGATTTTCAATGCGAACACCATGGCTAACAACCCCAAGTCATGAGTCGAATAATTCTTCTTATGAACCTTTAATTATCTAGAGAAATAAGAAATTACCTTTAGCATGTTGCATTAAAAAAAAATCCAACCCAACCTGAGATGCATCACAATAGATGAAAGACCCTCAGAGACTTCAGGTAGAGACAAGACCAGATGTGAAGTCAACTTATCTTTCATCTACTCAAAACTACCCTCACAAGCATTAGAACACAAGATCTTCACCTTCTTCTAAGTAAACTTGGTAAATGGGGTAGAAATAGAGGACAAACTTTCCACAAATTTCCTATAGTAAAAGGCTAAACCTAAGATGCTCCAAATATCGATTGGAGTTGTGGGCCTAGGCCACTTCTGAACCACTTAAAATTTCAGCGAATCCACCATGAACCCTTCACTAGAAATAACATGACCCAGATAAGTTACGACGTCCATCCAAAACTAAGATTTAGAGAACTTAGCATACAACTACTGATCTTTTAAGGTCTACAACACAAGGCAGAGGTAATCGTCATGATCTTATTCATACTTAGCAAACACTAGAATATCATCTATGAAGACAATCATGAATAAATCTAGAAACTGATGTAAGACCCTATTAATCAAGTCAATAAAATTCATTGGGGCATTAGTCAAGCCAAATGACATCACCAAGGACTCAAAATGCCCATACCAGGTGCAGAAAACTGGGTTAGGGATATCCACCTACCTAATCTTTAACTACTGATACCCAGACTGAAGATAAATCTTAGAGAATATTTGACTCTTAAAGCTGATCAAAGAGATCGTCAAATATCAAAAGTTGGTGATACACCTAAATTACAGCTCTTTTACAAGAGTGTAAGCAGTCGTTGTTAAATATATAACCCAACAAGGTTGGGGTCGAATCCCACATAGAATATGATGTTAATTAATTCGTATGTGGATTAGTTGAGTTTTGGTCATTTGTTTCCATACGACAGAATGGGGGTTCGATTCAGTTCACAAATAATAGTTTCACTTTAAACAAAATGAGATATGTCTAGTAGTATTTGAATTCAGAGAAATAGCAAGCTAGGGTTATATCCACCTTGTAGTTTTCAATACTTTCTAACTATGTGTGAAAAAAATTCATACATATATTGTACTTATAGAGAAACATATTCAATAACATAATCCAGGTATTTCTCATCCATCAAGGACTAATTTACTTTAGTTCTATCGACTCAAAAGTGTTTACACAATTATACGAAATCTCTAAGTTGTTAATCCTATTAAGGAATTAATGTATGAAATCGAGGTTGGAAACCCTATTCTCTTGTCACTACTTCCTTTTCCGAACATCAACCTTTCTATCTAATAAGTTGTATTTTAATGGAACATTCTCTATGTTTGCAACCAATGAGAATTCAAGATAAATGAAGAGAGTATGATATAAATAAATCGATGCATAATGAATTCAAAACCCATTGTAATAGATTGTATATTTCAAGGCTTCCATAACCCTAACTAATAAATTTAGCTACTCATAAACAAAATGGAAATCACAGTAGTAATATTCATCATACCAAAAGGTAAAAATGATCTTGGAGTAGATGTACGTGAACCAGTAAATTCGTTTCTCTCCTAGTGCTAAGCCACCAATCTCAGTTCAAAAAATTACAGAATAATACGTGAATTGATAGCTCAGGGTATTTTTAGTACCTTTTCTCTCAAATTTACTTCTAAGTCTCTAGACTAAATTTAAATGACTAAATAGTCTTGGACATTGTTTATAGACGCCTAATTTCATTCCACATGCTACTTTCTCTTGTATCCTATGACATCTGCATTCCATAGTCCCTTTATGTCTCCATCTACCTTATTTACACCTAAAATAATTCTAATCACATAGGTTAACTCAATTACATAAAAAGTATAATAAAAACATAAGAATCTAGGCAATTTGTTGTCAAAACTTAACCAAAATATGGGTAAGTTATGGAGCTTAGTCATATAAATACACCCAAGATCACCATCCTACACTTAAAGATTTGTTCGTTCTGCAACATCTTATCTATTTATGCGTACTACACAAGACTTAACCTTGACAAAGGAAATATAAGATGCTCAAGTTAGGATCATGCAACAAATATGAACAAGAAGTAGATTTATGAATGATTACTAGAAACAACCAACCCTCAAGAATTGACTCATTAAGCTGGCAAATTCATGCGTACCATTGAAGAGAAGATATCATATAAATTACCCAACTTTCATTAAACATATGCCCCTACATCAAGAAATTTACCCATAATCACTCACAATAATGCAATTTCTAACAAGACGGGTATGACTATCCAATTGCACTTATCCTCACAAAGAATTCTCAAATTTCAACTGATTACCATATGCTTTCCCTTTGTATAGCGCTCTACTAATATTAGAATGTTACGATTAGGATCAAATAGGTATTTTATGGGTTGTAAAGCAAGATAAGGAATGGGTAGGAACTATTCTTGATAGTAGTAATGACTATCTTGCCTAAGCATTTTAATACACTATATTATGTACTTAAGACCAATCTCTAACAATTAATTTTCACCTCTACTACCTCCATAAAATTATTTTTCACCCCATCTCATTAAGCTCACTCACATAACTTATGGCAGGAGTATTTTCTATGCTTATATTATTCCATTTTCAAAAACCAATTATATTTTCTATTTTTTATATCACCCCCAACCACACATCAGAATTTATTTTACAAACCAATAACTATACTCTCGAGTTTTACTTTCACCTTGTCCCTCTGATTTTCAAAATCCTTACTTACTAAAAAAATTCTAAAGCTCTTAGGAGTTTTGGATCAAGTTAAAGTCAACCAAAGAAGGGTTTAGGCTACAAATGAGGTTACCAAAGAACAACCTAATGGATCAACAGGTCTAGCTAAGATTATGTACAAAGATAGGTCAAAAGAAGGTATGAAAAATGGCTATCAAATAAATACCTAGCTCATCTCCTACACTTATAATCTTTAATTCGCTTTGCAAACACACCAGGTAAGTTCTAGCATCAATTGAAACAAGGAATATACAAAAAGTCTTACACACTCATGGAACATGGTCAACTCAGTTAGGATCATTATAGATTCTCGACCCAAAAATCAAATGAATTCTAATCAAGCCAATAATTGCAACAATATTCACAACTTAAGCCTAGGTGTTTCAAATGTAATGATCCATCACATACTTATGCTATAATTCTATGTTGTCCAAAAGAATATTTACATGTAATTTCATAGGGTATTTTATTTATTAACGCCTACAAACGACTAATTTTCTCCTAAGACAGTCGTTATCTATCCATCATCAATAAAATCACCTAACTAAGACTAAAGAAACAAAACATATAACAAGAAACAAGACTATTAATCCTATCAAAGAAGTTTACTAAGGAGAAGTCACTATTTCTCTACAAAGAAAGCAATACAGTAGCTAGCCACCCCACACTTAAGCCAAACACTGTCCCCAATGTAAATACCAAAATAAAGAACTGGCTAGTAGTACTTCTCCTCCTTATCAGGAGTCATGCCACCTATATCAGAATCATTATCTTAGTCATCCTCATTAGACTTGGACTCTATGTTAGAATCCATTAGCTATCGATCCTTATAAGTCTACACAACATCATCCACAGCCTCCTAAAGAGTAGGCCCGACTCCATACATAGCTTTTGGACGCTCATTAAGTGGATAATCATAGTCCAATTGTTGTAGCTCCTCAAAAGTAGGTACACAATATCCACTCATTATAGTAAGCTTCGTCATTCCATATAGATAGCGAAAAAGCTCTCATCTCATGCATGTGTTTCTGCAGTGGTGAAAGCTGGACCTTGGATTGCATCTGGATCCTTATCCTTTGTGATGTCCACTCTTTTCGGGTTTTGTGGCTGCTTGTGACCAGCTGGATCTTCCTCAATCCTATTCTTTTTCTATATGGTGGTCAGCAAACTTTAGAAATTGATTCTTATCCTTTTATGCATCCTGACTTTATGCATAGAAGCACGTATAACTATGCCAATATTTATAAAAATGTAAGCCATTAATGTAAATAGTAGAAATACCTGATCACAAGAGATTTTGGTGAATTACATTCCCAAAATCATGGAAGCATTGACTATCCTCAACCAGATACATGCTTCCCTATTTAGAAAAGCATACGGAAAGGTGTTGTGATGGCTTTTTTTTTATGTTACGACCATCGAGTCATGGAACATGAACCAGATGACGTATGTCTGATAGTTCTATATAGAGGCCTACAATACATGCTTTTAATCTGTAGTGTTCTACCTCCAGAGTACCAAGGTGTGAGTTCAACAACTCGGTTGTCAGATTTATGATCTGCCCTCAAATTTTCACCTCCTTCCTATAAGTATTTGGAATCCAATTTGCATAAAATTCCATAACCCAATCAAGATTGCATTCACCTATGTTTTCAAAAATGAAGTTGAGTTTTAATTGAGTGATCATGTCTAAAATATGAGGATCGTGCCTTGCCAAACTCTCTCTATGGATAAGCTCCACTTGTAAGTATCGAGGTTCTTTGTTGTCCTTGTACCACTGCTCACCCTACTTATCTACCCATTTCATTTCAAATATTCATCAGTGCCCTTGAAGAGAGGATGAGGCAGTCCAGTTAGCTTTAGAGAATTTTCTAACTCATCAACTTTTCTGTCTCTTTTGTGAAGAAAATCCAATTTCCTTGCCCGTGCAGGCTTTGGGAGCCATATTTTTTGTATTCATCATAACATCCACGCTACGTACACATACTGAAAGTAACTACTATTAGAAAGAGGGTGGTGAATTCACCACCTTATACTTAATTTATTTGTATAAACCAATTAAGTGTTATTGTCAGTTACTCAAATTTCATCGACATACACTTTGACATGGTGCACAAATATTATTCACAATATAATTCACACTTCAATTCATAATTTTATTCCACAAACCGCTTAAATTCCAGAACAATTTGCAATTGAAATTAGCGAATGTCATAACACCAAATTGTTATACAAAATCAGTACATTAAAGCCCCTAATTGCACCATTTTATCTCAACACATCAATACCCATAAGACACCATTACTTACAAATAAGTCAACTAACACCATGTTCAAAGGTAAATTAAGATGTTAATTAATAGCCACAATACCGAAGTGTGTTAGTTATGAGCAATATAATCACACCCAAAAGCTAGAAGAACTACAATAATGGTGTTTCCTACAACAATGTTGATAATCTTCCAAAGATGAACAAATTTAATTTGACATAGCCATGGTAAGAACTTAACCACAATCCATAAGAATTTAACTAAAAACTACAGAATAAAGTCATAACAATTGAAGAATAAGAAAAGAAAACTTACCTTGAATAGAAAAGATTGACGAAAGAAAACAAAAGTTCATGGGATTTGTATGTAAAGAAGAAGCTTTTAAGGTAAAGGGGTGTTGGGAATCGGGTTTGGAGCAAAAATAAGAGATAATTTGGGGATTTAGGGTTTTGGTGTTATTTATAAAATGGAAAATTGGGTCGGGTTGGCACGGTTTGAGTTTAGGGATTTAGTTGAAGTTGGAGTGGTTTATTTCGCCTAAGGGATAGCTAAACATATGTTAGGCATCACATAGTGTGTCTCCCAATTGCGGAAGAGAGCTTAGGGGGTGTGGTATACGCTGCATCATGGATTGCCTAAGTTGGTTTATGAGCCGCATAGGGCATCATAAACATTAGCTTAGGTTTCACATAGTGTATCACACAATTGTAGCAGTGAGCATTGGATTTTTCTTAGGCATTACATCTTGGATCGCCTACTTCAAGTTATGCTCTAACCACTTCATTGCCTAAGTTGGCTTGGGTGTCGTACAACTTTTAGCCTAATTGAGGCAGTGAGCATTGAGGGTGGGATAGGCGCTGTCTTATCCATGGCCTTAGTAAGCTTGGGTTCCATGTAGCCCATAGAACACTTGTGCTTGGGTACCACATATCCCATAACCTATAAGAAGTAGTTTTGTTATGCCAACCGGGTACAACAAGAACCAAATTAAAGATCCCATTACTGTAACACAAACACGGCTTGGGAATAAACATTATACCACTCCAACTTACCTGTAAAGTGGCCGATACTCAAAAACTCACCAAATTCGATGTGACTCACTTCTAAACCGAATTTGGTACCTATCATCTCCTTAGCACTTCATATACTGACACTTAATAAAAAAACAACTAAAAATGATTAGAAGGGTAGGTTGCGTCCCCCCAAGAACCATAATTTTGGTCATGGCTCAACTCTTATTTTTGTATTTTTTCTTAAAATGATAAAATCAAAGTAAAATAATAGGTTTTCTCCCATGAAACATCTAATTTAACATTGCAGCACGACTCGATTATCTTGACTACTTAGAATAAGTCAATATACATCAATGTTACCATTTGTACCTCACTTGTTAGACCAAGATATTGCTTGATCCGCTGTCCATTGGCCTTTAATGTAATCCCATCCTTATTTTCCAATTACACTACTCCAGATAAGTAGACTTGCATGACTTTGAATGGCCCAGACCATTTAGATTTCAGCTTACTAGGAAAGAGCTTGATCCTTGAGTTGAAGAACCACACCCAATAACCAACCTAAAGTCCTGCTTTTCAATTCTTTGATCATAGTATTGCTTCATTATCTCTTTATATAAGTCATCCTTTTCATACGCACCAAGACAAAATTCATCCATCTTATTTCGCTACTATAATCTCAATTTTGTTGCTTTCTTCCAATCAAAGTTCAACCACTTAAGCGCCCACAAAGCTTTGTGTTCTAGATTGATTGGAAGATGTCATACCTTGACATACACAAATTGATAAGGTGTGGATGTCTTGAAAGACATTCTATTCCCATGAAGCATCATCGAGCTTCTGTAACCATTCACTCTTGTTTGCATTAACTTTCTTGGTCAAAACTTCGTTGATCTCCCTATTTGAAAGATCTACTTTCCTACTAGTTTGTGAGTGATATACAGTGTCCACTTTATATTACTTCACACCATAATTTATCAATGTCGCCCGAAATATGTTGGTACAAAAGTTAGATCCCCTATCTTTTATGATTGTCCAAGGCACCCCAAAGTGTAAGAAGATATTCTTTTTTAGGAATGCAACCACCCTTTTCCTTTATTATCAAATAAAGCAATGGCCTCAGCCCATTTGGGCACATAGTCTATAGCTACTAAGATATACTTAAGGCCATAGGAGCTCATAAATGGATCCATGAAGTCAATACCCCAGATATCAAATATTCAGCCTCCATTATCTTTGCCATTCTCATTTCATTATGGTTTGAGATTGAACCTTGCCTTTGCAATTTATCACATTTCTTCACAAACTCATAAGCATCTTTAAAGAGTGTT
The DNA here is from genome assembly GCF_002878395.1 of Capsicum annuum. Classification (NCBI taxonomy): domain Eukaryota; kingdom Viridiplantae; phylum Streptophyta; class Magnoliopsida; order Solanales; family Solanaceae; genus Capsicum; species Capsicum annuum. Next base: position 165,700,526 of record NC_061122.1, read on the forward strand.
GTCTAGTAGTAACCACTTTGCAATTCCTTTCTCACCGTATAATTGCCTACATGATGTCCCCCAACCGGGGAAGTGTGGCAGGCTTCTAAAATTCATAACATATCAACTTCTGATGAAGTTATCTGCACAGCATCTTAATAAGTAGGGCACATCCAAAGGCATCTAGCAGCATCATGGAGAAACTTCTTTTGATGGAAAGATATGTTCTCTAGAATAATGTCACTAATAACAAAGTTAGAGAAGTCATCATACCAAGGCATCATTTCTAGAGCAACCGCAAAAAAATTTTCATCTAGAAAAGAATCATCAATATCAAGCTTCTCGATAGTAGACTGTTCTCTCTTTTACCTTGATAAATAATCCGCAACCTGATTCTCACACCTCTTTTGGTCTTTGACTTTAAAGTCAAATTCCTACAACAATAATACCCATCTAATGAACCTTAATTTTCCGTCTTTCTTCACCATTAGATATGTCGATTCAGCATGGTCGGTGTGGACCACAACCTTGGTCCCTAACAAATAAGCCTAAAATTTCTCGAATCCATAAAAAACTATTAAAAGTTCCTGTTCGATGATTGTGTAATTTTCTTGTGCCCCATTCAATGCTTTGCTATCGTATGAGATTGGTGAAATAACTTCTCCTTTGTCTGACCAAGGACTACCCTAAGTTCCACCCCACTCACATTGCGTATTATTAAAATTAGTTTAGACCAATCCGAAGTAACAATAATAGGCACAACCACTAACTTCTCCTTAAGGAATTGGAATTCATTCAAGAAATTATCATCGAATGAAAACTTAGTATCCTTGTTCAATAATTTGCAATGTTGATTTGAAATTTTGGAGAAGTCCTTTGTGAACCTCGGGTAGAATCCTACATGGTCCAAAAAACTATAGACTTCTTTCACTGAGATAGAAGGGGGTAGTTTTTCGATAACTTCTACCTTAGCCTAATCAACTTCAATCCTCTTAGCTGAAGTTCAATGTCCTAGCGCTTTGCCTTCCTTCAACATGAAGTGTCATTTCTCCCAATTCAGTACAAGATTGAATTTTTCACATCTCTGTAGTTCTCCGCTTAAATTTACCAAGCATAATTCAAATGAGTCACCTACTATAGAGAAGTCATCCATGAACACTTCCAAAGTGTCCTCAACCATATTTGAGAAAATTGGCATTATTCATCTTTGCAACGTGGTCGGTGTATTGCATAATCCAAACAACATTATCTTGAATGCAAAAGTTCTATATGGACATATAAAGGTCTTTTTCTCTTGATCTTCTAGGGAAATAGACATTTCCCGAATACCCATCTTAGAAGAAGTACAAATCCCTTCCTGCCAATCGATCATGCATTTAATCCATGAAGGGCATTGGGAAGTGATCGTTCATCATCCATGAATTTAGATTCCTATAGTCCTTATAAACTCGCCATGCACTATCTGGCCTAAGAGGAATAATCTCATTATTTTTATTTATAAAAATGGTCATGCCACCTTTCTTAGGTACAAACTATACTGGACTCACCAACTTACTATTGTAGAATGGGCACTACCCCTGCGTCAAGCCACTTTATGATCTTTTTTTTCACCAGTTTCTGCATTGGTGGGTTCAGCCTCCGCTGATGCTTGATAGTAGGTATAAATTTTTCCTCTAGATGGATCTTATGTGTGCAAATACCTGGTGGAATACCTGTAATATCAGCAATATTCCACCCAATAGACCTCTTGTAATACCTCAGCACAGAAATAAGAGCCTTAACTTGCTGTTTCGCCAAATCTGTTCTAAAAAGAACTGGTAAGGTGTTTCCATTTCCTAGAAACACATACCGCAAATAGTATGGAAGCTCCTTTAGTTCATACATAGGTTTTTCTTTAGTAGAAGGCTTGATGGTGGTGTTGGACGATTCTTTAAGTCCAAATCCATCGTCTTGGGGGTAGTAGAATATGACCCTGTCCCTGTCAATGCATACACAGTCTCCCATACTCCTTATTCCCTAAAAATCAAAGTTTATCAATACTGTAGCTGATATCGCAACAGAAAATCTCTCATTAGTAGTTACTTCTTGCTCATCATCATAGAATACATCAACGATTGAGAAAGCACTCATCTCCTTATACTGCTTCATCGATTGATAAACATCAAAACTTAACTCTTTATTCTTAAACCTGAATTTAAACTTATTGATCTACAAGTCACTTAATACACTCCCGATTGCTGAGAGAATTCTACCCAAGAATATGAGTACCACAAAATTCACCTCACAATCTAGGATTACAAAGGCTGCTAGGAAAATAAAGTTGGTAATCTTAATAAGAACATCATAAAGAATGGGTGTAGGATCAACTAAACCCAGCTTCTTGAAAACCGCCAATGGCATAAGATTTTTCTTTCCCCAAGATCACAAAGGGCCTTTGAAAAATAAAATGATTTGATGGTACATGGAATAGTGAACGCTCCTGAATCTTCCTTTTTCTGCACTAAATATCTTATAATAATAGCACTATAATGGTGAAGATTATCCAGTGGTTCATTGCTCATAGTACACTTCTTTTTCACAAGATCATTTAAAAATATCGCATAGCCTGGCATTTGTTCTAGTGCCTCAACCAAAAGCACAGTTAAAGTTAACTGTTTTAGCATGGCCATAAACTTTCTAAATTTAGTGTCATCCGCCTTCTTCTTCAATCTATGTAGAAATGGAGGAGGTAAAGTTCGTATTCTTGTCACAGGCTTATCTCCTTCCTTCCCTTTGTATTTCTCTAACTCATCAACCTGTTTTTATTTAGATAGATCCATCACCTTTTTCATCTTTTTAGACTCTACTGGATGTTCTCCATCTACTTCTTCTTCTAAGTCTACCACATCACCTAAAATAGTTTTGCCGAAAGAAGGACCAGGTAACACTTTACCACTTTTAGTGGTAATAGCCTTAAATGAGTTATCATTCCTTGGATTTTGTATAGTATCACTAGGAAATATTCCACTCTTTCTTTGATTAAACTCTACCGATAACTGATTTATCTGTTTATCCAACTACTTAATAGATGTGAAATGTGAATTAACTAATTGACTCATAATCGATAAGTTACCTTTCATTTCTCTAACTCCAGCATCTGTTTATTCCATTCCATTCAGCAATTTATCCATCTTATCCTCCATCGATATATTCTCAGAAATAGTCACAAAAGTGTCATGAAACCCTGGTGGTACATACAAACCACTCTTATCAGTCTTGTTCTTCCAGCTGCCCTGGTCTCGATCTCGATAACCATTCTTTACATAGTAATTCTGACCTTAATTTCCTTTTCCATTGCATTAAAAAAACCCTAATTTATCAAATCATTCACTTCCTCCTTAGAATATAATTTAGCTCCTCTATTATGTGACCCTACAATAATTATCTTTTCTACCTTCCCGGATAGAAAATGGTTTGTAGGTATATCTATTTATGTTTTCATATGAGTCTTGCCCTGATCACGCTTTTTTTCTCTCCTATGCTACTGTGCTGAAATTATATTAGACCCAGTATTTCTTGCTACCTCAGATTCCCTAGTATGCCACGCTCTAGTTTTCTTAGTCATTCTTTCTAACATCTATGAAGCCTTAGCAAAATTAAGCTCTATAAAATCTCCTTCTACAACATTATCTACATTGGCTTTGTGAGTGAATTCAAAGCTCTGTAGAATATTTCCATCAAGTATTCATAAGTCATCTTGTGGTTTGGGAATTGAGTCAACTTTTTTGTAAACCTTACCCAAGTTCCATGCAAGGCTTTATTAGGCCGTTTCCTAATAATGTAGATCTCATCCCTCAACCTTAACATTTGGGAAGGAAAAAAGATGCTTTTAGGAAAGCGCCTTTTAGTTGCCTCTAATTTGTTATAGAATGGGGTGCCAATTTATTTAGCCAAAGAGTTTCCTTCACAGAAAGAGATAATGGATATAATCTTAGCCGTATGGCATTTTTCCCCACTCCAGTATTATCAAATGACTTACAAATGTTGACAAAATTCACCAAATACAGATTTGGATCATCACCAGGCAATCCGCCAAAGATTTCTTTCAAGTTAGGTAGCTGGATCATAGTACTGGTGATATTAAATTTGATCCGAAGAGCTAGTTGTTGTGGGATGATTGCCCCTGTAGCTCTATGTCCATCCAAATCAACATCATCCTTATTATCATTGGAAAAATGTACAGTAGGCTGTTGATGCATTCTACCTCTTTCTTGTCGATTTTGATTAGCTGGCATAACATTCTAAACACGCTGCCTATTTGTAGGATCAACTAAATCATCATCATCCAAATCTTCATAATAAGCATCAGGCACAGGCTCGGCTAATCCATCATTATGTTGGTTAACTTGAGCATTAGCCAAATCGGCTAATCTTTTAGCTTCTTGTTGATCAGTCATTATCCCGATTAGTTGAGGTTCTATATTGACAGGTAATAATGATTCTCTAGACCTTCTGGTCCGTGTCATAAACAATAGAAAACTAGTAATGATCAAAGAACATATAAAAGTAAAATTAAAAAACTTGACCAAGAGAAAATTAACCCACATATATTTAATTGACAACCGTATTCCCCATCAATGGCGCCAAAATATGATATGCATAAATTAAAACTCTCTTACAAGAGTGTAAGCGATCATTGTCAAATATTTAACCCAACTAGGTTGGGGTCAAATCCCATAGGGAATATGGTGTCAATTAAGTTATATGTAAATTAGTTAAATTTAATCATTTGTTTTCGTAAGACGTAAAAGGGGTTTGTTTCAGTTCATAAATAATAGTTTCAATTTAAACAGAATGAGATAAGTCTAGTAGTATTTGAATTTATAGAAATAGCAAGCTAGGGTTATGTCCATATTGAAGTTTCCAATACTTTCTAACTATGGGTGTTAAGATTTCACACATGTATTGTACTTATAGAGAAATGTATTGGATAACATAATCCAAGCATTTCTCAACCATCAAGGAGTAATTCACTTTAGTTCTCTCGAGTAAAAAGTGTTTACACAATAATATAAAATCTCTAAGTTATTAATAGTATTAGGGCATTAATGATTAAAATAGAGGTTGGAAGCCCTATTTTCTTACCACTTCTCCCTTTTCCAAACATCTACCTTTCTATCGAACAACTTGTGTTTTAATGGCACATTCTCTATGTTTGTAACTAGGAGAATTCAAGATAAAAGAAAAGAGTATTATATAAGTAAATCAATGCATAATGAATGCAAAAGCCATAGTACTACATTATGTGTTACAAGGCTTTCGTAACCATAACTAATAAACTTAGCTACTCATGAACAAAATCGAAATCGCAATAGTAATATTCATCATACCAAAAGGTAAAAATGATCTTGGTGTAGATGTATATGAATAACATGAAGTCATTTCACTGTTTGTGCTAAGCCACCAATCTCAGTTCAAAATAATACAGAATAATACGTGAATTGTCAGCTTGGGGTATTTTTAGTAACTTTTGTCTTAAGTTCCATTCTAAGTTCCTAGGCTAAATTTAAATGACTAAATAGTCTTGGACATAGTTTATAGGTGAGACTTTTTTCTTAAAACTAAACTAAAATATGGGTAAGTTATGGTGCTTAGGCGCATAAATACACCCAAAATCACCACCCCACACTTTAGCTTTGTTCGTCCTCGAACGACATATCCATTTATACATACTACGCAAGATCTAACTCCCACAAAGGAAATATAAGATGCTTAAGTTGGCTCACACAACAAATATGAACAAGAAGTAGATTAATGAATAATTACTGGAAATGACCAACCCTCAAGAATAGACTCATTAAGTTGGCAAATTCATGTATACCATTTAAACAAAGAAATTATATAATTTACCCAACTTTCATCCAACATGTTCCCTCACAACAAGAATGTTACCCCTAATAACTCACAATAATGCAATTTCAACAAGATGGGTATAAGTTCCTAATTGTGCTCACCCTCACAAAGAATTCTCAAATTACAACTGATGACCATCTGCTTTCCCTTAGTGTAGTCCTTATAATGCAGGCTAAGGGATGGGCAGGAACTATTTGGGCTAGAAATAGTGACTATCTTCCCTAAGTTCTTCAATACACTACATTACACATTAAAGACCAATCTTTAACAACCAATTTTCACCTCTACTCCCATCACATATTTATTTTTCACCCCATATCATTAAGCTCACTCATATAACTTATGTCGGGAGTATTTTCTATGCTTACTTTATTCCATTTTGAATAACCTTTTCTTTTTTCTAATTTTTTTACATCTGTTGCAACCATACATTAGAATTTATTTTACACACTAATAATTATGCCTTCAAGTTTCACTTTCACCTTTTCCCTCTTATTTTCAAGCTCCTTACTGAATAAAAAATATTTTCAAAAGCACTAAGGAGTTTTGGATCAAGTTAAAGTCAACTAAAAAAAGGTTTAGGCTATAAGTAAAGTTACCAAAGAATAAGCTAAAGGCTCAACAAGGCTACCTAAGATTATGCACAAAGGTATGTCAAAAGTAGGTATGAAAAATGGTTATCAAATAAATACCTAGATCATCCCCTATACTGATTATCTTTATTTTGCTTTACACAAACACCAGACATGTTCTAGCATCAATGACAATAAGGAATATACAGATAGTCTTACACACTCATGGCACATGGTCAACTCAGTTAGGATCATTATAGATTCTTGACCCAATAATCAAATGAATTCAAATTACGATGATAATTGCAACAAGAGTCATAACTAGACGCTAGGTGTTTCAAATATAATGATCTATCACATACTTATGTTATAATTCCATGTGGTCCACAAGAATATTTACATGCAATTCACATTGGATTTTATTTATTAATGCCTACAAATAACTTATTTTATCTTAAGATAGTCATCATCCATTCAACATCTAGAAAAGAACCTAACTATGACTAAAGTAACCAAACATATAACAAGAAACAAAATAATTAATCCTATCAAAAAAGTATACTAAGGAGAAGGAACTGTTTTTTACAAAGCAAGCAACACAGTAACCTGAAAAATTTGATATGCCCAAATTATACCTCTCTTACAAAAGTGTAAGCGGTCATTGTCTATATATAACCTAACTAGTTTGGGGTCAAATCCCCAAGAGAATATGGTGTTAATTAAGTTTTTTGCAGATTAGTTGACTTTGAATCATTTGTTTCCGTAAAACAAAAGTGGGGTTTGATTCAGTTCATAAATAATAGATTCAGTTTAAACAAAATGAGATATGTCTAGTAGTATTACAATTTAGAGAAATCGTAAGCTAGGGTTATGTCCACCTTGTAGTTTTCAATACATTCTAACAATAGGTGTCAACAATTCATACATGTATTGTACTTAAAGAGAAACATATTCAATAGCTTACTCCAAGCATTTCTCAACCATCAAGGAATAATTCACTTTAGTTCTCTCAAGTCAAAAGTGTTTACATAATTATACAAAATCTCAAAGTTGTTAATCCTATTAGGACATTAACGTATGAAACGGAGATTGGAAACCCTATTCTCTTATCGCTACTCTTTTTTCTGAACATCAACCTTTCTATCGAACAAGATGTATTTTAATGGAACATTCTCTATGTTTGCAACCACGAAAGTTCAAGATAAACAAAGAGAGTATGATATAAGTAAATCAATGCATATTGAATTCAACACCCATAGTAATAGATTGGATGTTACAAGGCTTCCATAACCCTAACTAATAAACGTAGCTACTCATGAACAAAATGGAAATCATAAAAGTAATATTCATCATACTAAAATGTAAAAATGATCTTAGTGTAGATGTATGTGAGCAAGATGAAGTAGTTTCTCACCTTGTACTAAGCCACCAATCTCAGTTCAAAATAATTTAGAATAATACATGAATTGTCAACTTGGGATATTTTTAGTAGCTTTCCTCTCAAATATCCTTCTATGACCCTAGACTAAATTTAAATGATAAATAGTCTTAGACATAGTTTTTAGGTGCTATATTTCATCCCATGTGCTATTTTCTCTTGTGTGCTATGCCATCCATATTTCATAGTTCCTTTATATCTCCATCTACCTCATTATACCTAAAATCATACTAATCATATTGGTTAGCTCAATTATATAAAAAGTAGAATAAGAAAATAAGAAACAAGGCACTTTGTTCCCAAAACAAAACTAAAATATGGGTAATTTATGGTGCTTAGGCCTATGAATACACCCAAGGCACTTTATTCAATTGACAATAGTCATTATATATCCAAAGGTAACCATCCTTTTTATGCATGAACAAGATAGGTGCACCCCATAAGGAAACACTAGGATGGATGAAACCCTTTTCTAAGAGATCCTTCAACTGCTTCTTGAGTCACTTTAACTTAGCTGGAGCCATTCAATATGGAGAAAGATAGATAGGATGAGTTTTTGAAATAAGGTCACTAAAAAAATCAATCTCCCTATTGGGGGAATACTATGGATATCATTCAAATAAACCTCTAAAAATTCACTATCCATGGGAATGTATGTAAATGAAAGGACCTTCGAGTTAGAATCTTTAACCCATACCAATTTAAAACTCTAAGATACAATACAAACCTTCTCTTACGCTCTAGGGAACTTCTTTCCTATTCAACAATTGGTTTATTATGGTATTTAAACAAGACCTTATAGGTCAAAAAGTCTAGAGAAGCATAAACGAGTGCAGCCAGTCTATCCCTAAAATACCATCAAGGTCAATCATGCCTAACTCTATCAAGTCCACCAGAGTTTCTCTATTACCAAGTCAACCCAATAATCTATGGGTGAATGAGAATCCCTTATTTATAAAATGTTGGCTAAGAACATTTCTTACAAGCTATACTCAGTATGACGATACAAGTTATGATATCCTTGGGTAATAAACAATGGAATGGTGGTCTTTGTTGTGTGATAAAGGTTTTAATTGGTCCATAATGGCGAGGTGTGATAGCTAACCCTGAAGGTATAAGTCTAATAAACGGGCACTAGAAACTCATATTTGCCCCTAAAAACTCTTATAATAACCATAGATTCACCCACCGAGGTAGACACAAAAAAGGATTAGAAATATACTAAGGACCAAAACCAAAATGTACAGCTACAACTAGGGTCATATAAGAGAGAGTAGACCATGGATCAAGTAAACAATATACATCATAGCAATAAAGTTTCAACATAATAGTAATAATATCAGGTGATGCCTCATATTATTTAGAAGAAGTAAGATCACATAAGTAATTCCAGCCAGTGCCAGAACCAAAAGCCAAAGTAACACCCTTTGGTTTTGAATTTGATAAATAAAAAATACTAACCTTATTAGTCCTAAAATCGACTCTAAAAGGAAAATCTTGCTATATAAGACTAATCTCACCATAATGAAAACATTAGTTTCTCCCTTTCTCATATTGACCATGGTGTGGTTGACTATAAAACCTATAAGAAAGGTATGATAAAGCAGACCAAGCCCTACTATCGTAAGATGGGGAACTCTATGCCCTTTACCTACTGAGAAAATAATCATATAGCTTCAGGTAAGGAGTACGAGCCATATATAAAGAACCAAACTCCCTTACTTCTTCTTACTCCATATCTACCACTCTATTATTGGCCTCTATATTGATAAAAAATCTAAATTTCTCACTCTTCCTTATACTAATCTCAGCCTTTTTTCTTTTTTCTTCCTCAACCCACTTCATATACATCACAAATTGAGAAATACTCATATCCTTGTTCATAAAGGTAGTTTTACTCTCAAAAATCAACTTACAAGAAAACTAAAACACCATGGGTTTTGGAACCTTAGAAAATTTTCTTGATTTTTGGTTTCTAGATAGCATACAACTAGGGGATACTAATCGTATAATAGGGTACTTGTTAGTATTGGATAATGGGTTGGATTAGTTTCTAGTGTTAGTATAACTTGGGTAAGTATGAGTCATATGGTGTGTCACAATTTGTATGGGTTGTTTTTTCCATCACTTAATCCAAAACTTAGTAACTTAACTTGTATCTGAGTATGAGTAGTTCACCATGAGTTACAAGAGAGGGTATAACTCATATGGTGAACAGTGTCTAAGTTCTCTTTGAATTTTATTTTGTAGTGGGTATGGGTCAAGGGTACATGTCGTATGATTGGATGCGAATCGTCTTAGATGGTTTTATGTTGGACAGTGTTGGGTTCTGATGGGATGCCTAGGGTATGAGTGGTGGGTACCACTCGTATAGTGGGGTACGACTAGTATAAGGTGACTGTACCCTTCTACGGGGTTTTTATATAGTTTAAGTAGGGTAATATGGATATTTCCCCACTTCACACATAACGCCCCATGACTTATAACCCTTTTGAGACATTATTTACCTTAATATTCTAATCTTAAACACCTAGAACTCTCTCAAATTCTCTCTAAGGCTTTTGGGTAAAGGAAGGCTAGGGATTCATCTAGATGATCAATTTGGGGATTGTGCAGGTGATTTCTCTCCATTATCTTTGTAATCTAAGGCAAGTTACTCCTCCCTCATTGTTACTTCCAACTAAAGACATATTTTATGAATAGTTTCACGGCATAATTATTATGTGGTTTTGGGTTTTAAATCATGTGTTGGGGATTTTGGTTATAAATGCCTTGTTATGGATTTCCATGTTTTAATTAAGGATTTACATGCTCTAATGGTGATTTAGACAATTGGTCATATGGGAATAATTAATTGTTATTCTATTTTGGTTTTGGAAATACTATGCCCCCAACATATTAGATAAACTTCCTATGAGAGTACCTGTACTATATTGTTTGACTTATAATAGAAATATTACATGGTATAACTTGGTAATGGAACCCTGAATAACATAAATTGTTTAAATAGTCTAGAATAGGTAAATGGTAAAGTGTGGGGGTCATGATTATGGTTAATTAAACACTCTTTGTAGGGTACAAAGGAATCCCTCAAGTGAGCCTAATAATGAACTGCTTGTAGGATACATGGAAATTCTCCAAGTCAACCCAATAATGTAATCTATGGGTACGTGGGAATCCCTTATTCATAAAAAATTTGCTTAGGACATTGCTTGCAAGCTATAGGAGGTATGACAATACCAGTTATGATATCCTTGGTTAATAATAAATGGAATGGTGGTCTTGGTTGTGTGGTAATAGTTTTAATTAGTCCATAATATCGAGGTATGATAACTAACCATTAAGGTGTGAGTATAATGAATGGACACTGGAAACTCATATTTTTTGACATAAGGATTGGCCACGATGACCATTTAGGGTATATAAAAATCCCCTAATTTAAACTTAAATATATGTAACATAGAGAGCGAAGGGTACTTAAGAATCCCCTACTCATATGGTATCTCCAGTTCGTGCGGCTACACCCATCGGGGCCTGTTCACGGGGTTACACTGGACCCATATATCCCTAGGGTAGATGATGATGGTTAAGCTACACATACCCAGGTTAAAAGTTTTAAATTCATGCTAAACGTGGTTCACTAATCCTAGCATGGTTATATATATGCGTATGTAGTATGTATGGTTGTTAGTGCATATAGTTGGTTTACTGGTTTTAAAGGTTGGCATTATTTTATCGACATCCTGAGTTCTTCCTAGAGTTCAACCACTAGCCCATATTTTGGTGGTTGTATCCCCATGCAATGTAGGAATCGACCATGCTACTCTTACTTAGTGATCGAATTTTGAATTAGAAATTGGATTAAAGTTGTGAGATTCCAAATTCCAAAAGGCTCTATTTCATATTATGGATCTCTTTTCATCCTTTTGTAATTTTATGTATATTAGTTGTGGCTATGGTTGGAGGTATGTCCCATTGAAATATTATTTTTATTTTGGTTAGAGGCTTTGTGGAACTACTAAGGGCTTGAATCGGAGGTGAGGGTATTAGTGTCAGCCTTAGTATTGGCATCAGTATTAGGGATGATACCATTTGACTAGATTTATGATTGTTCCATCCATTTCTGTTATGTTATGGATAGTAACTTGGTTTTATATTTGTTTGGTTATGGTTCTTAGTTGGTATTGAATGGTTGGACTTATTTGGGTAGGTAACAGTTATAGATCTATCCTAGAGTATGGAATTTTAATAATGCTATCTTGTTATATGTTTGAAATTCATCTGACTAAGGGTATACATATTTTGACATTGGGTTGGGTAACAAGGTAGGTCTTTGTCCTAGTTTGACTTTAGATGCCTATTAGGACAAGGCCATGGTTTAGGTTGTGCCAAGTTTGTATTAGAGCTTTAGGTTCATAGTCAATTGGGACTCCACAAAGTCGTGTCGAGTAGAGTCTCTTTTAATGATGTGTAGCGTGCCACACTCACAAGGAAGAGGCTAGAAGGCATTTAGAAAATATTCTCTTCTTTTTGTTCTATTTTCAAGTTTAGGGTTTGATCCTTGGAATCTTCTCTAGTTCTATTTGTTCACTTTTTAGATCATGCCTCGATGATCTTAAGTTCACAAAAACTTCTTTGTCCCAACTGGGATGATGTTTATGGGGCATGACCTACTTAATGGATCTATAATTAGTCTAGAAGTCCAGTTCCTAATATTTTTGGAGTTCCATCAGTTCTTTTTTATCCTCCTTAGGCTAATATGATGAATGCAGAGTTTTGTCATTCGATGTATATTATTGCTCAGTTGGTAGATTCTCAAACTAAGTGTGGTGCATCGGGTATTGCATCATCTGAGGCCACAAGGCTAAGCCAGTTAAAGAAGATGAGTCCTCTAACCTTTACTGGTGTAAAGGTTAAGGAGGATGCTCAAGGTTTTCTAGATGAGATGGAGAAGATTTTTAGGATTATGCATGCCACAAATATGGAAGAGGTAGATTTTGTATATTATTATTTGAAAGATATGGCATACCAATAGTATAAAGAATGGTATATAGCAAGGGGTGATACTGAGTATTCATCTTTGTGGGACACTTTCTCTAATGCTTTTTTTCTTAGGAGTTGAGGGAAGTAAAGGTGGAGGATTTTGTTAACCTGAAACCAAGGAAGATGTCAGTCAAGGAGTATGCCTTTAAATTCCACCAGCTAACTAGGTATGCTCCAGAATTTGTGTTTGATATGAGGTCTAGGATGAGAAAGTTCACTTCAAGGATATCTCGAGATTTGATCCTTTAAAGAAAGATTGCATTGTTGATCAAGGAGATAGATATTTCTAGGTTGGTTATTCATATATAATAGGTGGAAGAGAAAAAGAGAATGCATGTTGAGATACATGAGTGGCAGGGTAAAATATTTAGATTCTATGATCAAGATAATAGTCAATAGTTAAGTGGTAGGGATATTGGTAAATGGCCAAAGAAAAAGTAAGGGAGTTAGGGTTTCTTCTCCACACCTAGTGCTCCTTACCAAAGGCAGTCGGGTGATAGGTGTCATCAGGGTTGTGATAACTTTAGGTCAAAGGGTGCCCAATCTTAGAGAAGTAGGGCACAGTCAGCTTCATAATGTCCTCTTTTATCATCAGGGTAGTGATAACTTTAGGTCAAAGGGTGCCCAATCTTTGGGAAGTAGGGTACAATCAGCTTCATAATGTCCTCCTTTCTAGTTCTTTGGTTGGTTACATCAGGGTTTCTATGATGGGGAAGGGTTTGGTGCTTTATGTGCGGTAAGACAGGCCATATTCTTAGAAAGTTTCAAGTTTGTAAGGTTGCTTCCAGAGCGAATAAGGTTTCGGTTGCCTATTTATCTGCTCCTGCATCAAAGGGTGGTGCTTCTGCATCTTTTTCTACTTCTAAAACTGGCACAGGCCAAAATAGGTTGTATACTCTTCTTACTCAGCATTAATCTAAGGGATCACTTGATATAATTACTGGTACATTACCATTCTTTTCTTGAGATACTTATTGTTTACTTGATCTAGGTGCCACTCTCTATTATGTGACCTTATTTATGGCTGTGTGTTTTTATTTTTATCCCAAGGTTATTTTAGATTATTTTTTTATTTCTATACTAGTAGGTGACTCTGTGGTTCCTGAAAGAGTCTATAGGGGGTATGTGGTATCTGTTGGTAGTAAGGAGACTTTGGTGGGTAAGTTCGAATTAAATATGGTTGATTTTGATGTTATTCTATGGATAGATTGGTTATATTCATTATATGCATCCTAAGATTGTTGAACTTGTAGGGTTATCTCTAAGTTACCTGGTGAACTAGTTATTGAGTTGGAGGGTGGTTCCATAGTTCCTCAGAGGAGATTTATTTCATATCTTAAATCTCAAAGGTTAATCTCTAAAGGGTATCTTTATAATTAGTTCTGGGTTAATGATTCTAACTTAGAAGTTCCTTTTTTTCATTTGTTTCCCGTAATAAATGAGCTTTCTAGGGTCTTTAAATATGATCTTCCTGGTGTCCTCCAAATTGGGAGATTGAGTTTAGGATTGATTTTGTTCCGAACATTCGTCCAATATCTATTCTGCTTTATAGAATGGCTTTGGTTGAATACAGAGAACTCAAGGAGCAACAGAAGGATTTCTTAGATAAGGTTTTCATCTATCCTAGTATCTCCCCTTGGGGTGAACCCGTATTATTTGTGCATAATAAGAATGGTTTCCTTTGAATGTCCATTGACTATCATACTTAAATAAGGTGATAGTTAAGAACAATTATCCTATTCTAAGGATAGATGACTTGTTTGATTAGATGAGAAGCGCCAAATTGTTTTTTAAGATAGATCTTCGGTCTTGGTATCATCATCTTTAGATTAAGGAGGTGGACATCCCTAAGACAAATTTTTGTACTTGGTATAGGCACGTTGAGTTCTTGGTTATGTCTTTCTGTTTGACCAATGCCCCAACAGTATTCATGGATTTGATGAATTGGGTATTTTATTAGTTTTTGGATCTTTTTGTAATTATATTCTTAGATGACATCCTGGTATATTCTAATAGTGAGGTGGAACATGCCAATCACCTCCATGTGGTGATGCAGTCCTTGATAGAGCAGAAAATATATACTGAATTCTCTAAATATGAATTCGGGTTAAACACTATTACTTTTCTAGGTCATATTATTTCTAGTGAGGGTATCATAGTTTATCCATAATAGGTCGTGGTAGTTAAAGATAGCCTAGACCCACGACTCTAATATTCATTCGGAGCTTCTTGGTTTGGTTGGGTATTATAGAAGGTTTGTGAAAAGTTTTTCGATGATAGCTATCCCATTGACTAGGTTGATTTAGAAGAGGGTAAAAGTCTATTTGTTGGATGCTTGTTAAGGTAGTTTTTAGAATATTAAGTATTAGCTAAATTTGTCTCCAATTTTAACATTGCCAGAAGGCAATGAAGAGTTTGTGGTTTACCTTCACGCATCTCAGGTGGGACTTGGTTGTATTTTGATGCAGCATGGTAAGGTGATTGCCTATGCTTCTATGCATTTGAAGGTACATGAGAGGATTATCCTATTAATGACTTAGAATTGTTATCTATGGTGTTTGCATTAAAAATCTGGTGGCATTATTTGTATAAAGTGCACATGGACATCTTTTGTGATAATAAGAGACTTTAGTAATCGTTCACTCAAAATGAGTTGAATCTCAAACAAATAAAATGGCTTGAGCTTCTCCAAGACTATGACTTGAGTTTTCACTACCATCCAGTTAAGGCTACTGTTGTTGTTGATGCTCTTAACAGGTTGTCTATGGGGAGTTTAGCTCATGTTGATATAGAGAGGCGGAATTTGGTATACGATATTCATCGGTTGGCTAATCTTAGTGTTTGTCTGATAGACTTCAAGGATGGTGGTGTATTGGCACAGAAAGAGGTCTGGTCGTCCCTTTGTGACTTGATCCAGAAAAAACAAATGCTAGATCCTATCTTGGTGATAATTAAGGGAGATACAGGTGGCCAAAAGGCTATGGTATTTGAGATCAGTGGTGATTGTACCTTGAAGTACCAAGAGAGGTTACGTGTTCCTTATATTGATGACTTACGAGAAAGGATACTAGCTGAGGCATGTGAATCACACTATGTTGTTCATCTCGATTCAACAAAAATATATCATGATCTCAAGGAGATGTATTAGTGGAATGGTATGAATAGGATGTGGATAATTTTATGGACAAGTGTTTAGTGTGTCAATAATTGAAAGTGAAGCATATGAGGCCTGGTGAGTTGTATCAGCAAATTGATTTGTCTAAATAGAAATGAAAGATGATCAATACAAATTTTATTAACTATCTTCCTTGGTCTCGATATCTGTTTGATTTGATTTTGGTCATCATGGATAGGGTGACAAAGGAGACAAATTTTTTGCCAGTGAGGACTAACTTATTGGCTAAGGATTATGCGAGGGTTTATCTTCATGAGATTGTGAAGATGCATGGGGTACCTGTGTCAATTATCTCTGATTGTGGAACACAATTTTCATCTCATTTCTAGAGGTCATTTTAGATGGGGTTGGGAACTAAGGTTAGTCTGAGTACTGCTTTTTATCCACAAATTGATGGGCAAGCAGAGAGGACTATTTAGATATTGGACGATATGCTTCAGGCATACATTATTACTATGATGGTAGCTGGGTTGAGCATCTACCTCTTGTAGATTTTGCTTACAATAATAGTTACCATTTTTGTATTGGAATGGCCCTTTTAAAGGCATTATATGGTAGGAGTTGTAGATATTTTATTGGGTGGTTCGATGTTGGTGAGGTAGATATGTTTGGTCTACACTGGTTTATCATGCTATAGAAAAGGTGATGGTGATTTGGGATAGGCTTAAGGTTGCCCATAGTCACCAAAAGTCGTATACTGATATACAACGTAGAGACTTAGTGTTTGATGTCGGGGATAGAGTGTCCCTAAATATATTTCCCATGAAGGGAGTGAGGCAGTTTGGTAAAAAGGGGAAGCTCAGTCCCTGATATATTAGTCCTTTATGTAATTTTGAGAAAGGTCGGTAATATTGCTTATGAATTGGAGTTTCCCTCTAGTGTGAGCTCTATTTATCTGGTGTTTCATATCTCTATGTTTTGAAAGTGTCGTGGTGATCTATATCTGGTTGTCCCTTGGAAGGATTCGGTATCTTAGAATCTCTATCTTACGAACAGACCTCGATTGAGATCCTAGATTAGTAGGTTCATTAGTTGTGGACCAAAGATGTATCTTCGATTAAGATTCTATGGCAGATCCATAAGGTGGAAGAGGCTACTTTAGAAGCGGAGGAGGACATGAAATCTCAATATTCATATATGTTTTGTTCTTCTGATATTTGTGCATAAGGTATTTGTTCTTGATCACATCTGTATGTTCTGACTTTGTTAAAGGAAAGGTTAATTTCCTTGCATATTTGTTTCCTGGCTTAGTTAAAAGTTGGAATGGATATGTTATGGTATAAGCCTTGCATGGAATTCCTTGTCCGTCATTCAGGGAGGAATGATCCTAGTGGAGGAGACTGAAACACCCTAGGTTTTGGAACATTACAAAATTTCCTAGATTTCTTATTTCTAGATAGCATATGACTAGGGGTACTAGTCGTATGATGAGGTACAATTTGTATGGTCTTGGTCATATACTAGCAAGTATCGGTTCATGGGTTGGATTAGTTTTTGGTATGGGCACGACTTGGGTGGGTACAAGTAGCATGGTGGGTGATGATTCATACAATTTTTTTTCCATCATTTGATTTAAAACTTGGTGACTTAACATGAATCTGAGTACGAGTTCCTCACCATGAGCCATAAGATAAGGTATGACACGTACCATTGACTCATATGGTGGACAGGGTCCAAATGTTCTTCGAATTCCATTCTATGGTGGGTATAGGTCAATGGTACAGGTCGTATAACTGGATATGACTTGGATTGGATGTTTGTATGTTGGATAGTGTTGGGGTCCAAGTGTAGGCCTAGGGTACAAGTGGTGCGTACCACTCATATAGTGGAGTACGGCTGGTATGGGTGGTCGTACCCTCCTGTAGAGTTTTTATACAGTTTAAGTTGGGTAATTTGGACATTTCCCCACTTAACCTCTTAAGGACCCACGACTTATAACCATTTTGGGCCATCATTTACCCTAATATTCTAATCTCAAACACCTAGAAACTCTCTTAAATTCTCTTAAAGGCTTTTGGGTAAAGGAAGGTTAGGCTTTCATCTAGAGGATCAAATTAGGGCTTGAACGGGTGATTTCTCTCTATTATGTTTGTATTCTAAGGCAAGTTACTCCTCCCTCATTGTTAGTTCAAACTAAAGGTATATTATATGACTTATTTTCATGGCATACTTGTTGCATGGTTATAGGTTATAAATCATGTGTTGGGAATTTTGGTTATAAATGCTTGGCTATGGTTTTTCCACGTTTTAACAGATAAACATGCTCCAATGGTGGTATGGACAAATAGTTGCATGGGAATGGTTGATTGGTAAGTGGTTTTTGTATTGGAAACACTATGGCCCTAACATGTTTTATAAAATACCTATGAGAATACTTTTACTATATTGTTAAACTTTTAATAGAACTAGTGCATGGTATAACTTTGTAAGGGAACCCCGAATGGCACAAATGGTTTGGAATGGTTAAATGGAAAGTTTTGGTGGTCATTGTTATGGTTAATTAAACATTCCATATGGGGTACAAGGGAATCCCCCAAGTGAGCCTAATAATGAATTACTAATAGGGTACATACGAATCCTCCAAGTCAATTCAATAATGTAATCTATGGGTGAATGAGAATCCCTTATTTATAAAATGTTGGCTAAGAACATTTCTTACAAGCTATACACAGTATGACGATACAAGTTATGATATCCTTGGGTAATAAACAATGGAATGGTGGTCTTTCTTGTGTGATAAAGGTTTTAATTGGTCCATAATGGCGAGGTGTGATAGCTAACCCTGAAGGTATAAGTCTAATAAACGGGCACTAGAAACTCATATTTGCCAACATGAGGATTGGTTACACGATGACCATATGAGGGATATGGGAATCCCCTAAGTTAAAGTTATATATTTGTATCATGGAAAGAGAAGTCTAAATGAGAATCCCCTACTCCTATGGTATCTTTAGTTCGTGTGGCTACGCCCATCGGGGACTGTTCAGGGGATTACACAGGACCCATATATCCTGTGGGTGGATATTAACATTTAAGCTACACATAACCAGTTTAATATTTTTAAATGAATGCTAAACCCGGTTCCCTCTTCCAAGCGTATGTGTATATATATATATGTATTTATATGTGCATGTATGTATGGTTGTGAATATATATGGTTGGCTTACTTGTTTTAAAGGTTCAAATTATATTATCCTTATCCTAAATACTTGTTAATGTTCACCTGCTAACCCATCTTCGGGAGACTATATCCCCACGCGATGTAGGAACCAACCATTCTACTCCTCTTGCTTAGTGATTAGATTTGGGATCAGCTATTGTATTGAAGTGCTGAGCTTCTATATTTCGCAAGGCTCCATTTCGTATATTATGGATTTTTTTTACATACTTTGGTCATTTTATGGATATTGGTTTTGGTAATAGTTGGGGGCATATCCCAATAGGATATTGTTTTCTTTTGGTTAGAGGCTTTGTGGAACAACTATGAGTTGGAATGGGTAGTGTCGGTATTGGTGTCAATCTTAGTATTAGCATTTTTATTGGGGTTGATACCGTTTGAATGTATTTATGACTATTCCATCCTCTTATGTTTTGTTAAGGACATGAACTTGGATTTTATATTTTTTTGGTTATGGCTCTTGGTTGGTATTGGATGGTTGGACTTGTTTAGGATGGTCACGGTTATAGATCTATCCTAGAGTCTGGGATTGAAATAAATGCCACCTTGTTATATGTTCAGAATTCATCCAACTCAAGGTATGCATGTTTAGAGGTTGGGTTGGGTAAGGGGGGGAGGGGGGTCCTGATTCTGGTTAGACTTGAGATGCCCATAATAGCAAGGCCCTAGTTGGGGTCGTGTCAATAATCCAGAAGCAAACTTACACATTCTAACTTTAATTCTAGACACGAATTTAGGAGTATACCTGGAGAACTGATGGAATTTCAAGGTATACTCCTTGACTGACATCCTACCTTGTCTCAGATTCATAAATTACTCTATTTTTGCCTCCTATAGCTCCTGAGGAAAGAAGTGGTCCAAAAAGGCACTAGAGAAGTCATTCCACAGTGCATAGTCAACATCATCTCCCGTATACTATTCCCACTCATCCTAAAATTGGTATTCCATATCATTTCATTCATAAGCAGCAAACTACACACCCTCAACATCTGAAGCATGCATAATCTAGAGGACCTTCTCCATCTCTATAGTAAAATCTTGGGGATTCTCCTAAACCTTAACACCAGTAAAAGTTGACCGACTCAACCCTATGAATTGGCCAACCCTTGTGGCCTTAGAAGATGGAGTACTACTCTCAAACTTTGAAGGTACCAGCTTAGACAATATATGAATAGACTAATAAAACTCAACGTTCGTCATATCAGCCTGAAGAGCTCGAAGAGGGCTTGATGTAACTGATGAAACTCAAGGAGGGAAATTAGGAACTGGAACCCTAGACCGAGTTTGAACGCCATAAGCAAGGCATCTCCCATTAATAGTTACCCTAAGTAAAATAGAGAAGTTTACATGATCTTGAAATCTCCTGGGAGGAATGATCTGAAAAGCAAGCAATCGAAGATTAGAGAAATCCATGACCTCAGACTCTATATCTCAAGGCAATCCAACAAGAAAGGGAAACATTCCTAAATATCTCATAGCCTCTCTCTTATAAGTAGGGTGTGCTATATATCCTTAAATAAGACTCTACTTGCATAGCTTTGTGGACACCAATCGGCCATGAACCTAGGTTACGATCTGTACCAGGTCCTGGCCATGATGGGTATCTCAAGTCCCATGTGGAGTGGAGACCAATCCCTTTACCTAACCAAATCAACAAAATATCCTAAACTGTCAGATAAATTCCAAACATATAATAATGTAGCAAATAATAAAGATAATGATAAATCATGATATGTCTATACCAACCGTCGATAACCGAAGAGTCGTCCTTTACCAAAAAATTTACTAAACAACCTAAGTCCACATTAGTTCGACAAAGCGTCTACATTACTAAAGTTCAATTGAATGTCGAGCCATACCCCCCAACAATATCAAAAAGCAATATCCAAAACTTAGTCAAAACAAAAAAATAAACCACAATATGAACTGGGGTCTTCAAAAGGATAGAAGATCACCAATTCAATCTGACTCACTTGCTGATCCCAAATCTAAGTCACTGAGCAGAAGATATGGAAGTATGGCCTATTTTTGTATCAATTAGTGATATAGCATCTGAAGAAGGTTACTGTTTGGAGTGATAATATATAACTCAGGGATATATTAACAACATAATTCCATAATAACAATTCAAAATCAATACAAAATTCAATGCATAATATCATTATCAAATACATACATACATATATATATATAATACAATATGATAGCGTAGGGAACAAGGCTTAGCACAAAATTCAAAAACCTTAACCTACGTTGTGTAGCCTAACAGTCATAAAATAAGGCACCCATGGGCTATACGTCCGACCAACTCCCCCTAGCTGGAACTGCCCCAATGCATGTAGCAACACGAACCAGAGAATATCGATATCTTTATATGATTTTCTAGGGGATTTGAACCTCCCTGCATAGTTAAGGTGACTTAAGTACCAATTTATACAATATGGGGGACTCTAACCTCCCATTTGTATAACCATTTTGGGGGACTCGAACCTCCTGGTCATTTAGACACCCGCACTGGATAACGTGGTTTCTTGTGTTGGTCTATCAGAACCACCGCTTTCATGGATCAACTACACATATTTATTACACAATCATAATCATCAATCCAGTTAATTACTAATGGAATCCCGTTGGTATAGTTATAGCAACTCAACGTTCAAGCATACAACATGCCAAGACAATTATTACATCAATTTAAAACTCAAACCCAATATTTAAGAAGGAACATCAATCAATCTATCACAGTGGGACTCGAACCCATTTGCTATCCAAACCCCCTAAGATATTAATTTAATTCAAATTATGGCCTTCAAGAACCTTTTAAAGTAATTCATCAATCATTAACATTTTTATGCCAAAGCCTTAGTTTAAAACAAAATTAAAACTTGTGACAGTATCATTCTCATTGACAATTTCACAAACAGGTTGAAGGTATGCCATTATCTAAGACAAAATCATCAAATTTTGGGTTCAACCATGATACCTCAATTAAATGAGCATTCCCAAGCACACACATGTGAAAAACCATAATTAAAACATGCATAATAAAAATTTAAACCATAGAAAACAATATTCAATGATATGCATTCAAACCCCTCAACCTTGGTTTCAAACAACCTTTAATGATTCATGAAAAATACTTTAAGCATATGTTTTAGTAAACTAATAATGAGGGAAGAGTCACATGCCTGAATTTTAAAGAATCACAGAGAGAAATTGGCTCTGGACCCCTTAGATGACAACCTAGGAGAAACCCTAGAAAATTTTTCTTGAAAGGATATTAAGAAAGTAAAGAGGATTTTTAATCTTGTAATATGTGGAATAAATAACCAAAAAGTGTTATATGGATAAGGGCCCTTAAGGGTTTTATGTGGGAAACATCCAAAGGTCCCCAGCTTAAAGTTGTATAAAAACCATTCTTGATAACTATTCAACTTAGTAACTAATCACCACATCATATGACTCATAGTCATGAGTCGTATCCTAGATAGTGAGTTAGACATCCATACACTGTTCATCATAAGACTCCATCACCCAATTGTTACCTGACTATATGACTCATCTGGTCTAGTCATATTCAAGATAAAACCCAAAGGGATTAGACACTGGACAACATATGACTCAACCCTACCAGTCGTAAAATGGTCTTATGACTCATAATGAGTCACTGGTACTCAGAGTAGAACATAGAAAATTACATATTAGTTTGGTTACAACTTGGGTTCTTGGACTTGAAAACACACGATACAACTCGTATGATGATTCGTCAAAAGGGCAGTGAGCTCAAAGATTAAGGAATTTTCAAGGGTCAAATCTTAGGGCATTTCAGTACTAATTATTTTGGGTCATCCATTCTTCCAAAAGAGAAGAGCATTAATTGAAGTTTTAGAAGGCACTCTAAAATGAGACTGAATGATGAAGAGGTTGTTTTTAAAGTGTAAAAATCACTTAATCCACCTTCACACTATAAGGATTTATGCATGATCATGTCTATATTAGAAAATGAGTGTGGGGTGGAGTGAAATCTACCATTGACCTATTCAAACTATCTCATAGAGTTGCCCAATCTACTTTTTAATCCCTAAGTTAAACAATTAAGAAGGAGCCTACAAAGGCTATTGTAGACAAAAAAGCAAACCTTGAGAGTACTCACTCAAGAGGTTAGTAAAAAGTGAGAAGATGGCCTCCAAGTAGGAGAAAAAAGATGAAAGAGTGGCGTGAAAAGTAGTGATCTGGGTCGTGTTATGACATTTACTAAAGCACTTCTTGGGAGGCAACCTAATTTAATATAGGTATTTTATTTTTGTATCTTAGTTTTACTTTACGTAGTTTTAATTTTTGTAGAGTTACAGGTTGAAGAAAAGTCTGAGTACCAGAAATCTAAGCTAATAAGAATAGCAAAGACTAGTGTAGGGTCTATCGAACCTTCTTAATGATTAAAGATATTTTTAGCTTGGATTGAAGAAGTATTCTCATCCTTGCATTTAAGTTATACTTTGGGGACAAAGTGTGTCTTTAAGTGTGGGGTCAGGAATCTTTAAGATGAAGGCGTACTATGGGATTCTAATTCATAGATATTTTTTAGTTTTTGATTAAATTTGAAAAATTACTAAATACTTCTATTTTTTTAGTTTGTGTTGGCGTCGGTCTTGTAAATGAACACTTCACCCACCCCTTGGCTTTGCTTTTTGATTTTTTTTAGGGGTTATCCTTTGAACCTAGTATCCCCTTTTTTCATTTTTAGGATTAAATTTTAAAATTTTTGTGTTAGGATTAAATGTTATATTCTTGCTAGTGCTATGAAATCATATTGATTTGTGTTGGATGACTTTGTTTGAGACATCTAGGCTCATGTTTATGACTCTTATATGAAGATGGCTTAATTATGAATTTATGTTATTCTTAGCTTAGAGTCTATAATGATCCCACTAGATTTGATAATATCCCATGTGTGATGTATGCCTTTTGTTATATTACTTATTTCATGTGTCTGTCAACAACTTTCTTTGTATTTCTGCAAACAAAAATAAAGAGTGTTAGGTTTAGGAAATAATATAGGTGTTTCTTTGATAGGCATGTTTTGTATCCTTTATTATCTACAATTTTGGTTAATCAAATTTAAACCATTTAAGTGTTATCATATTTCTTTTATAGCCTCATATGTAGCCTGTTCCCTCCTTTGATTAACCATAATTTAATCTAAAGATCCTAAGTATTTTAGTTGAGAAATTAAAAAGGATAAGAAGAGTGATATTTAAGAAGGAAAGAGGTGAAAATGAAGTCCTAAAGTAAAAACCAGTGGTGTTGAAAACATCCATGTGTGTAGTTGGGAGTAATATTAGAAAAGAGAAAAATTAAATCATATGTTGATTAATAATACTCCTACCTTACTATATATCTGATGACTTAAAGTTATGGTGAAAAACAAAATAAACTGTGAAGGTAGATGTGGAGAAATTTGGTTGTTTAAAAAGGATCCTAATGTAGAATGTGATGTATTAAAGTGCTTAGGGAAGATAGTCACTATTCTGGGCAGTAATAGTGAATTTTTGGGTCAACTTTAAATGATCATAACTCGTTGTACACAATGATCTAGGTGAGATACTATATATCAACGGAAACATATGAGAGTCCTCTTTCTAATGAAATTAGTTTCATCCAATTTGGATATCGGAGTAAAACGTTATGGTTGATCTACTTTAGACTATTAGAACAGTCCACCAAAGGACAGAATTGAGAATTAATTGATTTTTAAGGGCATTTTGGTCATTATTCCTTCACTTTACGAATGAAAATTGTCCATTTATACCTATATTGAGCCATAAAATTCATCGTCTTCCATCAAAAACATTGAGAGAACTAAACCCTAGGTCTATTTTAAGCTCCAAATAATTTCCAATTTCACCATAGATATTTAAATTTGGTCTGATAATCAAACTAATCATCTCGAGACCTTGTAGGAGCACACCTTATTTGTGTGAATAGAATTCCATAATCAAGAGGTCAATTTCAAGGTATGTGGGTTTTTTTTCAACAAGAGCACTCTTTCGTTCTTGTGCCCAAAAGTAATTTTTATTACGAAGACATGATTTTTACTTGATTATTATGATTTTGAAGCATGAACTCATATTCTATGATGATTATTATGAAATTTTGATGTCTATGATTTTGAAAGATGAATTTACATGTGTTGTGATATAAAGCATGAATCTTGAATGATATTTATCATGATTTTGATATTTGGGTCTTGAACCCCATTTGAAATTGTGTCTTTGAGAAAATGTCTACTATAAGCACGTTGATGTTGAATTTTTGAGATGTGTTGAATGATTTGACCTTTTGTTCTTAATGGAGTCACTTTGAACTCGAATGTAAAAGAAATCCACAACGTGTTTGATTATGATAAATGGGTAGCATGATGGCTCCCGATGTATACTTATTTATTGATGAAAGTTGTTATGTTACGGATTGTCTTTCAAATAATCTGATCTAAGTCTGGGGGTACTCTTTAGCACCGAGTGGGAGGTATAAAGTGACCTTACTTCCCTAGAACTACATGTCCCCGTAGGACGTGAGCCTGAGGCTGATTTATATACTGATCACTAGTGTTTTTGGATTGATATTGGAAGTTCTACTATGATGGCAAGGATAGGATAGCTCTCCCCAATGTGGGTTGGACGTTGGACTCCACGTGTCTCACATAGTTTATGTCGGTTATAGGATCTCCCAGTGTATGTGTGTTTCCTTGTGTCTATGGTGAACAGTGAAGTGATTTGAAAGTGGAATTGTGAAAGTTATTCTTTTCAAAGATTTAAATGGTATTTACATTATGAGAATTGATATTCTTGATGAACTGAAAGTTATTGACAAATTAGATGATGACTAACATGTGTTATTATACTTATTTCATCCTTTCATGATTATGATAATTTTCTTTGGGCTATGTGAGTCTTTCATACATCCTACATATTTCTTATAGATATTTATGATGATGATGTTTATAAAACTACATACACCCCCATATACTCGGTTTCTTTCCATGGTAATGACCCACATCTTTGGATGTGGGCTGCATTTTCTCAGAATGTAGGTTCAGCTGCTCATTCCCAGGTTCGATAGTAATTTTTCATGCACGCTGTTCTACATCCTTTGTTGTGGTGAATCCTTATGATCCGAGGACGTGATGTTCTATTGATGGTTTTATTGAGTTGGCTATATTTCGATGCTGAGTATGAGTCAGTTGGGGCATGTCCAAATAGCTTATTGGTTTTTATTGATTTGTTTGTGGTTTGTCAGACTAGACTAGATAGATATTAGAAGTTGACTAATAAGTCGTATTTTGTTATATTTCTCAAATTCTTTTATTCTTGGATGATGATTACTCTGTTAATATTTAAGGGTTTTTTATGGTAACCTCGTTGATTCGTGTTGAACTAAATGAAAATAGCTCAAAGGGGTAGCTTGGGGCTACTCATATCCTCAAGCACCGTGTGACGCTTCGGGACCCATTTTTGGGGTGTTACAAACTTGCTAAGGTTTTAACGTGTCCTAGGGAGTCTGACAAGTTGTGTTAATTAGAGTCATGATCATCGGTGTGTAGAGCACCACATCTATGAGCAAGAGGCTACAAGACGTTTTAGGAAAAAGTGTGATTCTTTATTTTAGAAGTATATTGTGCTAAAAGTGTCTCTCTCTACTATTGATTCGTGCTCTTCTCTTTCAGAAATATGCCTTCGCGTCGAGCGAAAAGAAATAGTAACAGTCAGCAACCTCAACCCGCTGACCCATTGAATTAAAATGTGTCTCATACTGAATTTTGGGTAGCCTTTCAGGTGCTGGCCCAAGCTGTTACTACAAATGTTCGGACCAACTCGACCTCGACTTCGCAGCAGCAGGGAGGTGATTCAGCTGCTGCCAGGATCTGTGACTTCGTGCGGATGAATCCGTCAGAATTCTATGGGTCCAAGTCTGACGAGGCTCCACGGTTGTTTTTAGAGGAGGTGCGGAAGATTACTCAGGTGATGCATGTATCTGAGGAACATAGTGTGGAGTTGGTTGCGTATAGATTGAAAGACCTTGCTTATGACTGAGTTGTTGCTTAGAGGAAAGGTAGAGGTGAGGGAGCTGTTCCTACAACTTGGCAAGAGTTCCAGGATGTATTCCTAGATAAGTTTTTCCCTTTGGAAATGAGGGAGGCGAAGGTGGAAGAGTTTATGAACCTGCGATAGGGCTCTATGACTGCTAAGGAGTATTGTCTAAAGTTCAATCAGTTGGCTATGTATTTTCCTGACTTAGTGGCTGATAATCGGGCTAGTATAAGTAAGTTTGAGACTGGAGTGTCTAGTTATGTGGTTAAGAAGTGTAGGTCTGCTATGCTGAATAGTGAGATGAATCTTTCTAGGCTGATGACTCATGCCTAACAGATTGAGGCAGACAAGATTAAGGAGAGAAATAGAATAAGAGGGAATAAGAGAGCTACATTCGAGCAGCACGGATAGGGTCAGACTAGATTGCAGGAAGAGCGTCGCCCTTAGTATCAGGATCATTTGTCAATGCTAGCACCGTCATCTACTAGTGCTCCCATGCCTAGTGGTAGGAAGGAGCAAGGAAGTAGGTCATATGCATCTAGGTCCCAGTACAGTGCTGGCAGTTAGCCAAATCATCCCTTGTATCCTAAGTGTAGTAGGGCTCATTCGGGTGAGTGTTGGGGTGAGAAGAGGGGTTATTTCCGGTGTGGTGACATGGGTCACAGAGCTAAAGATTGTCAACAGGATGGACAAGGACGTCGTGACTATCACCCTCAGACCCAGACTCAGACTGCTAGTGCTCTAGTTACAGTAACTCGCCCAGCCCCAGCTTAGGGTATTTCTTCCAGCAATGCTGGCGGGCAATGCCAGAATAGATTCTACGTTGTACCATCCCGCCAGGAATAGAAGGACTCTCTCGATATTGTTATTGGTATGCTTTGTATATTTCAGTTTGATGTGTATGCTTTGTTGGATCCTGGATCCAATTTCTCATATGTTACACCTTTGATTGCTGTGAATTTTGAAATGAGTCCTAAGATTATTCCTGACCCTATCGTAGTTTCTACACCAGTAGGTGATTTGATTGTTGCCTGAAAAGTGTATAAAAAGTGTCTTGTTATCGTTCTTCATAGAGTCTTGTTGGCTGATCTGATTGAGTTAGACATAGTAGATTTTAATGTGATTCTAGGTATGGACTGGCTGTATTCTTCTTATGCCTCTATTGATTGTCGGACCTGAATGGTGAAGTTTCAATTTCTGAGTGTATCCGTGTTTGAGTGGTCTGGGAATTTTGTGTCACCCAAGAGTCATTTTATCTCTTACCTCAAAGCTAGAAAGCTTATTTCCAAGGGGTCTATTTACCATTTGGTTAGATTCAAAGACACTAAGTCTGAGACTCCAACTCTCCAGTCTATTAACGTTGTCAATGAGTTTTCTGATGTCTTTTCGGATGATCTCCCAGGGATACCTCCTGATAGAGAGATAGAGTTTAGGATTGATCTTCTTCCTGATACTCAGTTCATTTCTATTCCTCCTTAGGGTGCTCCTATGTTGTTTGTGAGAAAGAAAGATGGCTCTTTGCGTATGTGCATTGATTACCGTTAATTAAATAAAGTCACCATAAAAAATAAGTACCCACTTCTGAGGATAGATGATTTGTTTGCCCAATTTCAAGGTGCAAGTTATTTCTCAAAGATAGGCCTTCGTTCCAACTATCATCAACTCAAAGTTAGGGAGTGTGACATTCTGAAAAATGCTTTCCAAACTCGTTATGGCCATTTTGAGTTTCTTGTTATGTATTTCGGGTTAACTAATGCCCCAGCAGCTTTCATGGACCTCATGAATCGAGTGTTCAAACCATATCTGGATATGTTTTTCATAGTGTTCATTGATGATCTACTGGTGTACTCCCGTAGTGAGGATGAACATACTGGTCATCTCTGAACTGTCTTGCAAACCCGTAGAGATCACAAGTTTTTTTGCCAAGTTCAGTAAGTATGAGTTTTGGCTAAGGTCAATTGCTTTTCTGGGTCAAATTATTTCTTTCGAGGGTATTAGAGTTGATCCCCAAAAGACCGAAGCTGTTAGAAATTGGCCTAGACCTATTTCTCTGACTGATATCTAAAGTTTCTTGGATTTAGCTGGCTATTATCGCCGTTTTGTTGAGGGTTTCTCCTCTATAGCGTCTCCTATGACTTGGTTTACCCAGATGAAAGTGAAGTTTTTCTGGACCAAATCTTGTGAGAAGAGTTTTTAGGAGTTAAAGACTCGACTCACTTCAGTCCCTATTTTGACATTTCCTGATGATGTTAATGGTTTTTTGGTGTACTGTGATGCTTCGAGAGTTGGGTTGGGTTGTGTATTGATGCTGAAGGGTAAGGTGATAGCTTATGCTTCTAGACAGTTAAAACCCCATGAGAAAAAATATCCCACCCATGACCTTGAGTTGGCTGCTGTTGTGTTTGCTTTGAAAATCTGGAGACACTATTTGTATGGTGTCCATGTTTATGGTTTCACTGATCATAAGAGTCTGCAGTATGTGTTTACCCAAAGAGAATTGAATCTTAGGTAGAGACGATGGTTAGAATTGTTAAAGGACTATGATATGAGTGTGATGTACCATCCGGGCAAGCCAATATTGTGGTGGATGGCCTAAGTAGAGTGTCCATGGGTAGTGTTTCGCATATGATAGAAGGTAAGAAAGATTTGGTTCATGATGTACATCGTTTGGCTAGATTGGGGGTTAAGTTGTTTGACTTTGCTGAAGGTAGTATAGGGGTTCCAAGTAGTTCCGAATACTCCTTGGTTTTGGAAGTGAAGGGAAACCAATACTTAGATGCTAGTTTGGTCAGACTGAAGGAGTCAGTCAAGAACTAAAAAGTAGAGGTTTTCTCCCAAGGGGGAGATGGTGTGTTGAGATTGCACGGTAGATTCTGTGTCCCGAATGTTGATGATTTGAGACAGAGGATTATGGCTGAAGCGCACGGGGCGCGATATTCTATTCATCCTGGTGCCACTAAGATTATCGAGACTTGCGGGAAATCTATTGGTGGAGTGGCATGAAAAAAGATATAACAATGTTTGTAGCTAAGTGTGCATCATGCCAATAGGTTAAAGTTGAACACCAAAGACCTGGTGGTATGATGCAAGAGTTTAGTATTCCCACCTGGAAGTGGGAATAGATAAATATGGACTTCGTGATTGGCTTACTTCCTTTCCGATGCCATCATGATTCCATTTGGGTTATGGTTGATAGATTGACTAAGTTCACTTATTTCTTGCCTATTCATACTTTATATACTACTGAGGATTACGCTAGATTGTATATTCGAGAGCTAGTCAGACTGCATGGAGTTCCCTTGTCTATCATTTTGGATAGGCGTACTCAGTTCACTTTGCAATTTTAGATAGATTTTAAGAAGGGTCTTGGTACCCAAGTGCTTTTGAGTTCTTTTTTTCATCCGCAGACCGATGGTCAGGCTGAGCAGACCATCCAGACCTTAGAGGATATGTTGAGAGCTTTGTACTTGACTTTAAGGGAAGTTGGGATGATCACTTACCATTGATAGAATTTTCTTACAATAATAGCTTTCACTCTAGTATTGGCATGGCTCCGTTTGAAGCCTTGTATAGAAAGAAGTGTAGATCACCTATAGGTTGGTTCGAGGTGGGTGAAGTGGCTGTGAGTGGTCCTAATTCAGTATTCGAGGCTATGAAAAAAGTTAAGTTGATTAGGGAAAGGTTGAAAACTGCGCAGAGTCGTCAGAATTCATATGCGGATGTTAGAAGGAAAGACCTTAAGTTTGAAGTTAGTGACCTAGTGTATCTGAAAATTTCACCCATGAGGGGGGTGAAGAGATTTGAAAAGAAGGGGAAGCTTAGTCCCCGTTATGTTGGTCCTTACAAAATTCTTCGCCGTGTTGGTAAGGTAGCTTATGAGGTCGAGTTGCCTTCCAAGTTGTCCTCTGTTCATCCAATATTCCATGTCTCCATGCTTAGAAAGCATATTAGCGATGTTGTGGTAGTGGATTCCTCTGTGAGTGCTGACATTCAAGAAAATCTTTCTTTTGATGAGATTCCTGTTGAGATTCTTGATTTTAGTTTCCAAAGACTAAGGAACAAAGAAGTTCCCTTGGTCAAGTTGTTGTGGCGAAACCAATCTATTGAGGGTGCAACTTGGGAAACTGAGGCAGATATGCGATCCAAGTACCCGCACCTATTTTCTGCAAACTCCGATCAAGCCGAAGGTACCATTGTTTCCTAAATCATGCACTTTTGATAAAAGTTGCAGCAGTTAAGCTGTCATTTATTATGTGTTCAGCTGTAGTTTCTTGAATTTATGCATTCTATGTTGCATTTGGAGTGAGAAACAATGTGGTGATGAGTCTAACGAATGGTTTCAGCTGTATTCTCTATTACCTATCTAATTTTGGCATGTCTAGCATCATTCGAGGATGAATGTTTCCAAGGTGGGGATGATGCAATACCTCAGAAAATTTTTCATCGAAATTCTGTGCGTAAACATGTTAGATTCTATCTTCTAAAATGAATTATAAATTTTCCGTATGGAATGTCTTAGATTATGACCCACCATTACGTAGAGTATCGAATAAGATTTCCAACGATATGTGGATCAGACAAAACGGACACCCGAGCGACAAGTTATGAACATTTCGATCGAACCGTGAATAGTAGTGAACAGTAAAATGTGTAGGAAAAAGTACTGAGGCCTGGTGTATTTTTGCTCCAACTTTAAATGATCATAACTCCTTATACGTAATGATATGGGTGATCTACTATATATCAACAAAAAGCTCTACGAGCCTTCTTTCCGATGAAAATGGTTTCATCTAATTTGTCTATCGGAGAAAAAAGTTATGGTCGATCTACTTCAGCCTATCAAAAGTAAATTTTTGGGTCAACTTTAAATGATCATAACTCTTCGTACACAATGATCTGGGTATGATACTATATATCAACGGAAAGATATGAGAGTCCTCTTTCAAATGAAATAGGTTTCATCCTATTTGGATATCAGAGTAAAACGTTACGGTTGATCTACTTCAGACTATCAAAGTAGTCCATCAAAGGACCTATTCAAGAATTAGTTATTTTTTAAGGGCATTTTGGATATTATGCCTTCACTTCATGAAAGAAAATTATCCATTTATACCTATATTGAGCTATAAAATTCATGTTCTTCCATCAAAAACATTGAGAGAACTAAACCCTAGGTCGATTTTGAGCTCCAAATATGTTCTAATTTCACTGTAGAAATTCAAATTTGATCTGATAATCGAACTCATCATCTCGAGACCTTCGAGGAGCACCCCTTATTTGTGTGAACAGAATTCCATAATCAAGAGGTCAATTTCAAGGTATGTGGGGGTTCTTTTTCAACAAGAGCACTCTTTCGTTCTTATGCCCAAGAGTAATTTTCTTTATGAAGACATGATTTTTACTTGATTATTATGATTTTGAAGCATGAACTCATATTCTATGATGATTATTCTGAAATTTTGATGTCTATGATTTTGAAAGATGTATTTACATATGTGGTGATATAAAGCATGAATCTTAACGATATTTATCATGATTTTCATATTTGGGTCTTGAACCCCATTTCAAATTGTGTCTTTGAGAAAATGTGTGCTATAAGCATGTTGATGTTGAATAATTGAGATGTGTTGAATAATTTGACCTTTTGTTCTTAATGGAGTCGCTTTGAACTCAATGTGAAAGAAATCCACATCGTGTTTGATTATGATAAATGGGTAGCATAATGGCTCCTGATGTATACTTATATATTGATGAAAGCTGTTTTGTTGTGTATTGTCTTTCAAATGATTTGAGCTAAGTTTGGGAGTACTCTTTAGCACCGAGTGGGAGGTATAAAATGACCTTACTTACCTAGAACTACGTGCCCCCATAGGACGTGAGCCTAAGGCTGATTTATATAGTTATCACTAGTGTTTTAGGATTGATATTGGAAGTCCTACTCCGATGGCAAGGATAGGACGGCTCTCCCCAATGTGGGTTAGATGTTGGACTCTATGTGGCTCACATGGTTTATGTCGGTTATAGGATCTCCCAATGTATGTGTGTTTCCTTGTGTCTATGGTAAATGGTGAAGTGATTTGAAAGTGGAATTGTGAAAGTTATTGTTTCAAAAGATTAAAATGATATTTACATTATGAGAATTGATATTCATAATGAACTGAAAGTTTGACAAACTAGATGATGACTCACATGTGTTATTATACTTATTTCATCCTCTCATGATAATGATGATTTTCTTCAGGCTATGTGAGTCTTTCATACATCCTATATATTTCTTATAAATATTTCTAATGATGATGTTTATAAAACTGCATACACCCCCATATACTCGGTTCCTTTCTATAGTACTGACCCATATCTTCGGATATGGGCTGCATTTTCTCAAAATGTAGGTTCAGGTGTTGATGGTTTCATTGAGTTGGCTATATTTCGATAATAGGATGATATATAAATTGATTTGAAAGAGGAAAAGCAACCACGATGCAAGGAACTCAAAGCCAAATGGAATGAGTTAGTATGAACGAAATGTGGAAAATTTAAGCACAAGGGCGTGCCACGACCTTGGTTCTCCATATTATGGGAGTGCCACTTCCTTGGTCACAAATAAAAATTCAATTATTTGTGACCCTCTATGATAGTGAAATGGCACACTCCTTATCCTTACGATAAAGGCGTGGCACATTGGTATGTCAAAATCGACCAATTGTTTTCGAGTATAAAGAGAACACACCTATTGTATTGTATGCACCTTGGACGACTTTTGAAGATATGAATACACTTGAGGAGGATTCTCTTAGGATTTTTATCCTTCCCTTTGGTTTAATTTTGGATTATTAACATGAATTCCTTAATTTTGACTCTTTGTAATTCCATGAGTGGCTAAACACCTTCCTCTGGGATTGAGGCCAAGAACATGAGTAGTTACACTTTTAATTAAGTTGGTTTACATTATTTATTATTATTGGTTGTTCATATATCCTTTTATTTACTATTCTATATATTTTCATCCCATAGAATAAACATATAATTCTAGTGTGAGCCCATAAGAAGGAATAATAAGATGGAACATGGGATACATGGAAAAGGATCTTAAACTTTCAAGGAATTGTAGTTAGGATTTGCATTTATGTAAAGATCCTTCAGTTTATTTTCCA
Organism: Capsicum annuum; assembly: GCF_002878395.1. Classification (NCBI taxonomy): domain Eukaryota; kingdom Viridiplantae; phylum Streptophyta; class Magnoliopsida; order Solanales; family Solanaceae; genus Capsicum; species Capsicum annuum. The sequence goes on from NC_061122.1 coordinate 165,735,044, forward strand.
TATTTTTTATTATTTCTGTCATTAGACGTTTTGTATTGTTGCCCTAAATCATTTTATGACTTACTGGATTTGATAGTTTGATTACCGGGCAATTTATTTGGTTTTTAGAGCAAATTTCCTATTTTGAGGTCTTTGCTAGTTCTAAAGTCCCCCCAAGCAAAAACTTTAGTGAAACGACCTTGAATGAGAATTCTGACTATTTCAGGAGCTCCAAAATATCAGTTTTAAGCTAGGAGAAGTCTTGGTTTGGGTCCCAAGTAACCCGGGCTCATTATGACCTATTGGTGGAGAAGTTAAGAAAATGGTAATTAGGTATGGGACACATATTTTTTCCAAATTGAACTTGGATGGAAATTTCAACTGTGCCATTGTCCATAACTTTGAATTTGATAGGGTTACATTGTCTATATGCATATATAGTACTCCCGATGAAACCCGAGGTCCTGGAGGAGACTTGGTAAATTCCAAGTGTCTTGTTGTATCTGGTGCATCACAATAGCATTGGTTTTTCCTATGATTATGACTCATTGGCATATCCTAAAATACTGTGATCGCGATAGCTACTCGTGTGGCAGCTGCAATATATCACGATTGTGATAGCAATACCTGAGAACCAAGTATAGGTATAAATATACCCTTTTTGCATGATTTTACTCATTCTTCATCCATTATCTTGGATTAAAACCCTAAATAAGGTTATAGCTTAGAATTGAGGCTTATGGGTGATTTAGGAGGTTGACAACACTTATTTTTTCTATTATCTTCTGATTTGTGGTAAGATTTCACCCTTTTTATGGTAGAATTTCCCATTTCTTGTTCAAAAATCCCAAAAACTTGGAGGCTTTATTTTGGCCTTCAATTAGGTTGTATTTTTTTACTTATTTTGAGGGTAATTACTCCTTTATCATGAGGGAACATAGGGTTGGTTTGAAAAATGTGATTTTTTTTGTAACGGGGACCCACTTGGGATTCTTGGATGATTTTTGGACTTGAACCACAAAAGTGAAATATACGTACCATTATTATTATATTGATGAGTAAAATGTGATTGTTATAGATTTGCATCTTGTGGAAGCTTCTCAGAAGGGAAAAACAGTGATTTAGAAAATATTTTGAGCTTTCTTCGGCATCTAGGTAGGCTAGGTTTTACCTCTTGTTAGATTGAGATAATTTATATTATGTTTTTGATATTGTGTTAGATTTGGGATGGGATTTTGGTGTTGGTGTGAATAATTGAAATACTTGGGATTAGTTGAATCATTTAGGCTATTTTGGATATTGTGTGGGCATGAATAACCTAGTTAACCATTACCTTAGATGAAGTTAACCTTGTGGGCTTATGCTTAGGATAGAAATGCTCTAGTTACTAATCTAATGAAGAGAATGCCTTAGTCCCTTGTGTTTAGGATAAATCACTCCCAAATTGCCTCAACTTTGGTAGAATTAGCTTATTTGTTCTACATTAGGAAGACTTTCTGTCCTAGAGCTATTTATGGCTTGTTCGACATCTAATAATGGATTTAGATACAATAGCCTAGTCCGGCATAGACATTTGTTTGTAAATTTGGGGATTTAGGAGTGGTCTCTTCAACCCATCTTAGGCCAAGACTTGTAATAGTTTTGAAGACTCATTGATATGTTTGTGTACATCTAGTAAGATGGTTGTTTTGGTGATATTTTGACACCTTAGTTCTTGTTGTTTATGATGGATGATGTTGGAAGTAATGCTTAATATAATGCCATGAATATGTAATTGATTAGGCTTAGGTTATTGAGGAGCTATTGTAGATATTGTTGATTTGGCTATTGATTGGGCTACCAAATATAGTATTGAATAAACCCTTTATTATAATAATGACTAAGCAATAAATTATCCTATTGATTGAGTCAACAAATGAGATATTAATTATGTTAGCGATCATGCTTATTGATATATTAGTGTTGATGCTATTCTTCAGGCAAGAGGTCATGCTTAATGACTACATTGGCGATTAAGTTATTGATTATGTTAAAGGATTATTTATTGGTAAAAGAGGATTATTTATTGGTACAGGAGGATTAGTTATCACATGATGGTTAGTTGATAAGTGTTTATTAATTGAAAAATGGAAAATACGAACAATCAATAGTTATAGTGTGGCATGACGTGGATGAATACCAATTGTATTATGAGAGTTGATAAATGACACTGGTGGGTTATTCTATCTTGTTTGTACCTTCCAGGATTATGGAATCTTGAAATGGATTGTTTACTTTTCTGCACTAATTGGAGAATGGGAGTCAATTCTTTAGTTAAGATCATATGTATTGATATTTCATGTTATGTTATGCTACTATTTTGTTTTATTTATTCATTTATATGAAGCAATGTTTGAGTTACTTTAGGTTTGTCTCGACCTTAACTTAGTTATGTTATCTTGCATTTTATCATACTTATGATGTAATGACCCTTCAAATTATTTTTCATATTTCTGTATATTTTTACATTTAGAGCTTTCCTATAGCTTCCCCAAGTCATTTATAACTTGTTGAGAATGACATTTTGGTTATCGGGCAGTTTATTTGGTTTTTAAAGCTAATTTTCTAAAACTTCACTAGTTCTAAATGACCATTGGACAAACAAATAAGTGAAATGATCTCGTATGTGAATTCTGACTATGTCAACATCTTTGGAATGTTAATTTTAGAGTAGGTAGACTTTTTGTTTTAGTCTCGAGGCACTCGAGCACATTTTGACCTATTGGTCGGAGAGTTAAGAAAATAAAATATAGATGTGGGAGCCATATTTGATGAAAACAACCTTTGATGGAAATTTGAATGAGCCATCAAATCTGAAACATTGAATTTGGTATGGTTACATAGTTCTTTTGTGTGTTCAGGATGCAATGACCCTTTAGGTCATTTTCATAATGCTTCTTAATTTTTCAGTTAGAGCATTTCCATAGCTGCCCTAAATTATTTTTGACTAGATGGGACTAACAGTTCAGTTACCAGGCAATTCATTTGGTTTTAAGAGCTTATTCCCTGCTTAGAAGTATTTGTTGGTTTCAAATGTCCACCAGACATAACCTTTAGTTAAACAATCTCGTATGCAAATTCTAACTTCACCAGTTGGTCCAAAATAATTATTCTAGGCTAGTTATATCTTTGGTTTGGTTCCCAAGGAACCCAACCAAATATTGACCTATTGGTGGAAATGTTGAGAAATTGGAAATTTTGGTGTGGGACCCATATTTGTTAAAATAGACCTTGGATGGAAAATTAGACTTAGCCATCATGTTTGAAATATTGAATGTAGTTTCGTTACATAGTTTATTTTCGTATGTGGGGTTCCAAACAGGTCCCGAGCACCCCATCACAGTCAATCATGGACTTCGGAAATTTGGTGCACCATGTTGCTGGTGCATCCTGGATCACAAAGGGCAAATCACATACCTATATGCATTTTATGCCTTGCTTCTCCAGGTCATAATCGTAAAGCATAAATTGCATGAGATAATTGTTCTTAGAGTAAATATTGTGATCGCGATGCTCAGTCTTGGTAGCGACACCTAAAAACCTGGTATAAATATAAATAGCCCCTTGTTACCTAATTTTGCCCATTTTTATCCATTTCTTAAGAGCAAAAACCCTAAAGGGTGAGATATCTTTAAATTGATTCTTGGGGTGACTTGGAAGCTTTATTAACATATATTATCATGAACATCTTCAGATTTAAGGTAATATTTTAACCCTTTCTTGATGATTTTCATGGATTTTGACCATATCTCTAACTTAAGGACTTGATTTTATACCCAAAGTAGCTTGAATTTTACCCATTCTTGAGGATTATGATTCCTTGATCATGTATGAACATTGGGTTGACCTTGGAAATCTGATTTTCATAAGTGGAAACCACTTAGGGGTTTTGAGGTAATTTTTGGACCCAAATCACCATGGTGCAATATGGATATTGTTGTTCTCGTATTGATGAGTATATCACAATTTTAATAGTGTGATGATATTTTGGGATTGTAAAGTAAAAATGTATGTTTAGTGAATGATTTATGATTTTGCAATTTGGCTTTGGGGTAGGATTTTGTTTGCTCTTCTTGTAAGATAATGCGTGTTATATATTTCACATGGATGTAAATGTTAAGACTGATGTTGGTTAGAATTACTTAGTCTTGATTATTGAAGTTTGGGGATTAGATGCGGTTTTTTGACTCGTAGGGCGAAATGCTTTGTATACTTTAGAATCCTATTGTCATCTTCATAGTTTGAGCTAATTTGTAGAAGGAATTTGATATGATTCAAGGTTTGGGATATGGTTTAAGTGTTGGAATTGTGATAAGTATGATTTACCTTACTTGGACTCTTTTAGTGATCTTGAAATTGTTAAATGGGTGTAGTTGGCTTATTTGGTCTTGTTCTAGGTAAAATTCCAATCTTAGGATTAATTATGGCTTGTGTACCACCTAGAAGTAGATGTAGATATGTTATCCTAGTTCGGGGTATAAATTGCCTAAATATGAAATTTGAGAATTTGAAGTGGGTTCTTTAGGCCCCACCTTAGGCCTAGACTTGTGTTAGCCCATGTGGACTTATCTGCAAATGTTAGGTGTAGCTGAGACTTGTAAGCCTTAGTGTAAGGTTACTTTGTGATTCATGTTTTTATTTCCCCAGATAACGATTAATGGCTCATGGCCATGATATTTTCTCATAGATGTCATATTTGACGATAGAGCTAATGTTCCTCATTGTAGTAATATTTAATGTATAGAGATGATATTCCTCATAGTTGTGATATTTGTCCTATTGAGATAATTTCTTCATAGTTGTGATATTTGGCCTACAAAGATAATATTCCTCATAGTTGTAATATTTGGCTTATAGAGATGATATTCCTCATAGTTGTGATATTTGGCCTATAGATATCATATTCCTCATAGATGTGATATTTGGCCCATAGAGATGATACTCCTCCTAAATATGATATTAGGATTATTGATATTATGCCTCCTAGATATGAGGTGCTTATTGATATTATGTCTCATAGATGGGAGGTGATTATAATTATGCCTTATTGCTTACAGTTATGCTATCCCTTGTAGTTGTATTATGGCTTATAAATATGAGATGGAGTGCAAATATGATTAATGATATGGTTCCAGATATGTAGCAGACCTAAGGTCATGATTATGATATTGTACTTATTCCGGACACATTATTGGGCCCAAGGTCATGTTGTGATATTAGTTGTACATTTGGCAATTGTTCATCCCTTTAGAGAATGTGGTTGTAGTTTATGTATATATTGATACTTATAGTTACGTATATTGTATACTGGTAATGTTATGCATAATTCGGTACATTCATGATTATTAATTCGGTGAATGATGTGATTCTAGTTAAAATATGATCTTATTATTCATCTTCCTAAACAAGGGTTAAAGCCCACTTTTTACCTTAAAATAGATTTAATTATATTCATAACTGCTTGTCTTAATGAATAACTTATATTGTAAAAGTGATTTAAAATGATGTTTTAAAGACTTGACCGAGACAGGTGTCATTTTATGATTTGATACTACTAATTACTCCGATCATGATAGATTCCAACCCTTTCTACATTTTTATATTAATCATCTTATAGTTCACTTCGGGCAATGGATTTTTGGATTTACACTCTTTTAGCCACGACTTGAGCTCGTGCACCTATTATATCTACATAAATATCTCTGCGGTACAAAACAGATAAAGATATTGTATTGATGGTATAAATTTAGGGTAAAACCAATTGATAGATTTTTTTATTAATGTTATATATATGTATATTGGTGATTATGATGATATATTTATACTCGGTTAGGTGGACTAACGTTCTCTGAGTTTCTCTCTCCTAAACTTTTTCTCTCCAATAAGATTCATAACAATGCTCCTTATCAACGTCACTTTTAGCTTGACTGACTGGCTCAGGTGAAGCCAACACTGGTGGTGTAACATCGCCGGTGATAGGTAAGGGTACTACTCTCTTTCTCTCTCCCCTCTTCCCGCTCCTGGTCTCCCTATCCCCCTTTTAATTTCTTTCTACTCTACTAGTCCTTTCTCCTTTGTCGGTGGTGTGGGTTTTCCATTCTCGACTCTAGTGATGGTGGTAGAAGAAGCAGCACCGATGAAGAAAGATGATTTTAGTGGTAACGGTGGGTGACCAGATCCCAGTGCTGATCTAATCCGATGATCTCCCAGTGAATTGTCCAGTTGACCAGATTCTGGTGACACACCTCTATATATCTCGGTGAATTCTAACTTTGAATTTTTATTCTCTTTAATCCTTTATTCCTTTATTTCTGTATTTTTCGAGCATCTGTTGTGTTTGAATTTTGGTTGTAGTTTGAGGTTTGTGTGCGCCTTTATTTGCCTTGGTTATACTTTGTTTTGAGTACTGTATTGGGTGGCACATAGTGGAATAGGGTCATGTTCTTGGGGTCTTGAGGGTCGGGGGGCTGAGCGTGGGTTAGCTCCAACTTACGAAGTTTGAGGGGTTAAGGGAGGGTATAAGAGAGTTGATAGTTTGAGGGTAGGGTCGTGGAACATTGGGACCTTGCAGGGTAAGTTAATAGAACTGGTTAAGATTCTTAGGAAGAGAAAGATTAACATTGCGTGTGTCTAGGAGACCAAGTGGGTAGGTTCCATGGCGAGGGATGTAGATCGGTACAAGTTGTGGTATTCAAGTAGTGATAGACGTAGGAATGGCATAGGTATTTTAGTGGACAAGAAGCTTAGGGAGAAGGTAGTTAAGGTTAAAAAGGTTAGTGATAGTGTTATCACTATCAAGTTGGTCTTGGGGGGTCTACTTTGAACTTTTGTAGTGCGTATGCACCACAAGTGGGCCTGGAGGAGGAGGAGAAGAAGAGATTTTGGGAGGTTTTGGATGAGGTGGTTAGAGGTGTGCCTAGTTCAGAGAAGCCTTTCATAAGAGGGGATTTCAACGGGCACATTGGGTCTATACTATTAGGGTATGATGATATATATGGGGGATTTGGGTTTGGGGTTAGGAATGATGAGGCTGCTGCGCTTTTGGATTTTCCAAGGATGTTTGGGTTGGAGGTAATGAATTCTAGCTTTCCAAAGAAGGAAAATCACTTGGTTACTTTTGGTAGTAGGATATCCAAGACTCAGATTGACTTTTTATTGCTTAGGAAGAGGGATATAGCTTTGTGTAAGGATTGTAAAGTAATCTTGAGTGAGAATCATGGCACTCAGCATAGACTCTTGGTGATGGACTAAGTTATTAAGAAGGATAAGTTGTGTCGGGGTAGAAAGGATAGACCTAGTATTAGATGGGATAGTCTAACTCTGGTTAGTGCTTTAGAGATAAGGGCTAAGTTTGAGGGGATGGGGATGTGGGAGTGTAGAGGGAATGTGGATAGTATGTGTGATAGGGTTGCTGGTTGCATCAGGGAGTTGGTTAGAGAGGTGTTGGGTGTTTCGAGAAGCTGGTCTGGCCGATATAGGGTGGATTAGTGGTGGAATGAAGATGTGAAGAAAAAGGTGCGGACGAAGAAGGTGGCTTAAGCTAAGTTGGTGTAGAGTAAGGATGATAAAGAGCAGCGGGTGAGCAGGAAGGAGTACAAGGTAGCTAAAAAGGAGGATAAGTTATCTGTTACGGCTGCTAAGATAGCAGCTTTTAAGAGTTTATATAAGGGGTTAGAGAAGAAAGGTGGGGAGAAGAGGTTATACAGGCTTGCCAAGGTTAGGGAGTAGAAGGGTCGTGATCTGGATCAGGTAAAGTGCATTAAGATAGAGGACTGCAGAGTTTTAGTTAAAGATGCCCTCGTTAAGAAATGATGGAAGTCGTATTTCTATAGGCTCTTGAATTATGAGGGGGAAGAGGGGTTGTGTTATGAGAGTTGGATTATTCCGAGAAGTGTTGCAATTTTGGCTTTTGTCGGCAATTTAGGGTAGATGAGGTCAATGAGACTATTACAAAGATGTGAAGGGGCAGGGTGGCAGGGGCCTACGAGATTTTGGTGGACTTTTGGAAGTTCTCTGGCGGGTCAAGGTTGAAGTGGCTGACCAACTTGTTTAACAATATTTTTGAGTCAGCAAAGATGCTCGAGGCATGGAGATAGAGCATGATGATTCCTCTATATAATAACAAGGGTGACATTCAGAGTTTTAACAACTACTTGGGTATTAAGTTGTTGAGTCACACGATGAAGATTTCAAAGAGAGTGGTGGAGCGAAGGTTGAGGAAGACTGTGTCAATTTTGGAGAACTAATTTTGTTTTATGCCTGGTCGCTCCACGACTGAAGCAATTCACCTTATACGGAGACTGGTAGATCAGTATAGAGAGAGAAAGAGGGATCTTTACTTGGTGTTTATAGACCTGGAAAAGGCGTATAACAAGGTCCCAAGGGAGGTTCTTTGGAGATGCCTGGAGGCAAAGAGGGTTTCGATGGTGTACATAAAAGCAATTAAGTACATGTATGAGGGGGAGAAGACTCAGGTAATGACAGTGGGAGGAGTTTCTGAGCAGTTCCCAGTCTTGGCAGGGTTGCACCAGGGATCAACTCTTAGTCCATTTTTATTCGCTTTGGTGATGGATGTGCTGACGCAGAATATACAATGCGAGGTTCCTTAGTGTATGCTTTTCATGGTTGATATAGTTTTAATTAATGAATTGCGATAAGGGGTTAGTGATAAGCTGGAGATTTGGAGAAAAACTCTAGAGTCTAAAGGTTTCTGGTTGAGTAGGACTAAGACGGATTACTTGGAGTGCAAGTTTAATCACTCGAGACATGAGGATGGGGAGGTGGTTGTATGAAATCGAGGCTCGCTTTGGGAATTTTATATCATAAAAAGGTGCCACCCAAGCTTAAAGGAATTTCTATATAGTATCAGTCCGACCTGCTATGTTGTATAGAGTGGACTGTTGGCCGATTAAGAATTGTGACATCCAAACATTGAAGATGGCGGAAATGAGAATGTTAAATTGGATGTGTGGATTCACAAGGGCGGACAAGGTTAGAAATAAAATTATTTAGGAGAAGGTGGGAGTGGTTTCAGTGGAGGATAAAATATGGGAAGTGAGGTTGAGATGGTTTGGTCATATGAGGATGAGGGGCACGGATTCCCCAGTTCATAGGTGTGAGAGGTTGGCCTTGGAAGGTTTCAAGCAGGGTAGGGGTAAACTGAAGAAAAACTGAAGAGAAGTGATTAGACGTGACATGGAGCAATTACAGTTGACTGAGGACAGACCCTGAATAAGAATATATGGAGGAAAAACATTAGGATAGAGGGCTAAAGGTGTGGTTGAGTTGTAGTAGTAGGTCGGGGAATTGTGGTGTCCTTTGTTTTGAAATGTACTGTTTTGTGGATGTTGTATCTATGTTATTTTATCATGTTCTATGATTTTGATGTTTTTGTATACTGCCTTTTATCTTGTGCCGGGGGTCTATCGAAAACAACCTCTCTACCTCCTTAGAGGTAGTGGTATGGACTACATACACTCTACCCTCCCCAGACCCTACTCTGTGGGAATACACTGGGTTTTTTGTTGTTGTTGTTGTTGTTGTTATGGTAAGGATGGAGGATGTTGTGATGATATATTAATACCCAACAAGGTCGGAGGATATTATGATAGTGCTATTGATACCCAACAAGGACGGAGGATAATTATAATGGTGCATGGTTGGCGGATGATTATATTGATATACCTATGTGTACTTTTACAAGTTTTAGTTTAGTTATCCTTATGTATGGAAACTATAAACTCGATAAAGTTGAAGGATGATTATGTATATAATGGTTATGATGATGATGGTTATGATGGAGATGGTTATGATGATGACATTGTGTTAATGATTATATGCTTTGCATTCATGCTTTCATATGCATTACTTATCACCAGAATGCGCCTATATCTATCATCCCATATGGGGGTTTGCATTGGTATGGGTGATGACTATGCCTTATGGTGTGTTGTATGTTGATTGAACCTTCTAAGCCTGCGGCAATTAGGGAATGTGATAGGTTCGACTAGGTATTTAGTTATTCAGACTAGCCGGTTACTCGTGTTGTTATTAATATTATCATTATCGTTGTTATTGATTCTCATCTTTTTGTTCTAATGATTTAATTATTGTGCAGAACTAGATCATGATTAGATATATGGATTAGAGACCCTGAGTATTCTAACACTAGTTTGTGCTATGATTATGAGGTCTTAAAATGCTAGTATGATGATGTAGGTTATACTTTAAGTTGGCCTTGTATATATGTATATGTATTAATAGATTCATATAGCTATAGTACTACTATATATCCCTTCATTTATTCAGATTGTAGATTTATTTTTTTCCTTATATTATTCTATATATCCTTCTTTTGCCTGTTTATTCGTATATTAGACAAGGGATATACGGCGTATCATTATGATTCCAGATATGGTTGGAATATGATAGTTCATTTCTGATATTTTCTTAGCATGCTAGTTTATTGGCTATGAGTAGAATACTAGCCCTTACTATCTCATTATCTTTATTATATGATTGTTTGACACTCGGGTGTAGTTTCTCTTTTGTTTATATGTTGTATAATTGCATTATCTTTGGAACTCAGTCGGCAATTGCCTACTCATTACCACATGCTTAGTACTCATACTATACTTCTACAGCCTACAGATCATAACACAAGTTATCACTATTGATATGTGTGTCATGAGTATAAGCCATGGTTCAGAGATTTAGATTGAGCTCCCAACATTTGGAGTATTACTTACCTTCATCCTATGTATTACACTAGTCTCTATATTAAATTAAGATATGGTTGTATCTGTATATTCATTTAGCACCTCTTTTGTATCGGTGTTATCTTTGAGGCTCTTATACTGATACCACAAGGTTTTAGGGACTATATTGTGTATTTGATCTTTTATTACATCTATTCCACATTCTTTCCATTATCTAGTTGGGTAGTCTATTACTAGATATTTTGGACTATGGGTTTGGCTTGCCTACTTGTGGGTTATAGTAGGCGCCCTCATGACCTGAGAATTTTGGTCATCCAAAACTTCCATCAGAGCCTAGGTTCACCAGTGTATCAGTATGAGAGCTACATATTTAATAGAGTCCTATGGATCAATACGGAGACATCTGTGACCTATCTCTGGTAGGCTACAACACATTCTTCGAAAAATCATTCCTTGACTCTTTTTCATGTCTCCACATTGCGATAAGCCTCAAGGATATTCTTTGACTCTATTCAGACCTTTTGTCCAGATTGACTCAAAAGGAGGTTCCTTTCTAATGGTTTGAGGAATGTGAGTCGAGCTTTGAAAGGCTTAAGGACTTTCTGACTTTAGCTCCTGTTTTGGCTCTTCTTGTTAAGGGTGAGGGATTCACTATGTTTTGTGTTGCTTCTACTGTCGATATGGGTTGTTTATTGATAAGGCAGGGTCGTGTTATTGCTTATGCTTCTAGACAGTTTAAGGTGCACGAGTACAACTACCCACACATGATTTGGAGTTGTCAACAATATTTTTCATATTTAAGATTTGGAGACATTATATCTATGGTGTGCATTGTGAGATTTTCACGGATCATCACAGTCTTCTGCATCTTATGACCCAAAGGGAGATTAATGCCAGACAACTGATAGCGCTAAACTTACATGTTAATTTAAGTGCAAGACGATCGTTGTCAATATATTTACCCAACTAGGAGTTGAGTTCAATCCAAGGGGAACACTGTGAGGGGCAATTAAGTAGTTTCGGAATGAGAGATACTAACTAGATTAAAACCTATGGAACAAAATGGTTTGGAGGTTTGAAATAGGTGTTAATCATGAAACAAGTTTTGTGCTTCTAAAGACCTAATTCAAGACTAAGAATTATTTGAGTGAAAATAATTAGGAGTGGATCTTAGGACTATCCTATCGTAGGTGCAAGATATGCATGGGTATGTAGTAATTCGATGCAAATTTTAGTTGTTGATGATATGGTAGGCTAAGTTGAAAGTCTTCGAGGCTATTTTTTCAATAAAGGCATAAAGATGTCACTCATTAACCCTTTCGAGTACCTAATGAGTATGTCAATTAAAGCCACCCAATAACTCAAATAGGTATCCCTAATTCTAGGATGATACCTATGGCATAGTCTACCTTCTACTCACCCTTATGTCTAACATGGTGAAAAGTTGGCAAGACATGCCCATAAATTGTTTACTATTGCTTTGGTTCCCACATCCCTCTTTCAATGATGATATGCGTTCATAAAGTTACCCCAAAAACCCTATTCAAGGATGGTAGTGAGCTTTCAAGAGCTTGGGATATTCACCCATCAAACCCATTTGGGGTGTTTAGGGCTTTCAATCACAAATCCCAACCTATTTAATCAAGCAATAATAGAACTAAAATTAACAAACTAAAATCTACACAAATACATCACAACCTACACACTTGCACCCTCTTCAAACATAATCCCACAAGGAAGAACTAGAAAATCATAAAACCAATAAACACAATTAAACCATGAACATTATCAATTAGATTCATAAAGGATAAGAAGAATGCAAATCAAACTTTAAATCTCCACAAATCTCCAATTCTTCCCTTGAGAGTCACTGTAATATCTTCTTAGCTAAAATTATTACAAATTAGGCTCGAAGCTTCAAGAAATTAAAAACCCTAATCTACGCTAATATGGAGAAGTAGGTTTGTAGAATGATAGAATCCCCCTAGAATGAATGGGTTTCTAGCCTTAAATGGGATTTGGTGTCGGCTGGTCAATATGAAACCTCTGCCCTTAGGCCATTTTTTGCTCTCACATGATTGCGGAAGATTGATTACGATCGGACTTACTGCTATTATAGTTAGTCCATCGTGATAGTGAGTATTGCAGTAGGTCGACTAGCTTGACTCGCCGCGATCGCAGGCGTCAGCCTATGATCGCAATAACTGAGGGATAGATCTTGATCCTATTTTAGCTGCTCCAGCTCTTGAACTTTAATTCCTTTTTTTATCCTTCTTAGGTCAAATTTACTTCTTTTCTTCTCATCTATTGTACACCTACAAATATGGGAATTAGTATATTTAATCACAAATATGTCTCACTTAGACATGGAAATCATAGTAGTGTGCTTGAATGTTAAGTGCAAATGAGTGTTAAATTCTCAACTCATCAACAAAATAGATAGATGGATTTGCTTAATGATTATTATATTTCCATCTTGTATGATCCGGGAAAGGCCAATGTATTAGTGGATGCCTTAAACCTGAAGATAGTGAGTATGGGTAGCGTGGCTTGTATTTCAATTTCTCAAAGGTTGTTGGCATGAGCCATTTAATACTTAGCCAACTTGATGGTTTTCCTTAATTTTTTATACCGTTGGAGGATTTTTTTTAGTGTTAAAGTAAGGTCTTCATTATTTGAGCAGGTCCAAGATTGTCAGTTTGAGGATAGTAAAATTCATTTCCTTCATGACCTGGGGTTGAGTGGTCAGTCCGAGAGGAACATCATAGATTCTGAGGGTGTTTTGAGATTTGATGGTCATATTTGTATTTTGGGGATCGGTGACTTAATTCATTTGAATTTGCATGAGGCTCATAACTCTAGATATTCCATTCATCCTAGCACAACGAAGATGTATTGAGATCTTAGATACCACTGGCAAACTTTGTATATTGTTGCCTATGTTGTCATCATGTAACGACCGAGCATCCGCGACCTGGTGGTTTAACTCAGAGGTGTCTCATTCCCGATATAAAATAGGAGAAGCCGTGGTTCTGATGGTATTAGGGTTGTTGAGGAATATTTGACCAAGTTAGCATATTTCATTCCTATTATGATGTCCTTTAGTGCGGAGAAGTTAGCCTATGTCTAGGTTCAAGAGATAGTCCGTTTGCATGGGTGCCTATTTCTATTATATTAGAGCATGGTTCTTTGTTCACTTCGAGGTGTAGGAGAGAATATTAGGAGGATTTTGTCACTCAGGTGTATCATAGTATAGCTTTTCATCCATAGCAAAATGTTCAATTGAAGCAGACTATTTAGGTGTTTGAGGATATATTCCAAGCTAGTGTTATGTATTTTGGAGGCCAGTGGAAGCAACACTTAGCCATGGAAGGGTTTACATATAATAATAGCTATCATTCAAGAATTTATATGGCTCATTTTTAGGATTTGTGTGGTAGGAGATGCCTTTCTCTGGTTATATGGTTTGAGACTTCCAAGGTTAGGCCCCATGGTACTGATTTGCTTCATGTGTTATTAGATGGAGTTAGAGTGATTCAGGGTAGGTTCAGAGTTTCTCAAAGTTGGCAGAAGGCCTATGAATATCATAGGTTTTGTGCCTTTAGATTTGGAATTGGTGATTATGTATTTCTCCGTGTATCACCTATGAAGGGTGTGATAAGGTTTGGAAGGAAGAGAAAGCCCATTCTTAGATATGCTGGACCTTTTTAGATTTTCTTTGCAGTTGGTGAGGTGGATTATGAATTAGCTCTACCTCTATATTTTTCCTCTATTCATCTAATTTTGATGTCTCCATCTTTTAGTGATACATTCTTGATCTATCTCATGTGGCTATATGGGACTTAGTCCAGTTACATGAGTGTTTGATCTTTATAAAGAAACCGATATTCATTTTGGATAGTGATGTTAGCTAGTTGTGCACTAAAATATTCCTGTAGTTAAGGTTCATTGGAGGCACCTCTTAGTAGACGAGGCCACTTGGGATATAAAAAGCGAGAAGCAGACCCAGTATCCTCGCCTGTTTGAGAGATAGGTATATCCTAATCCTTAACTTTCATGGATGAAAGTTCTTTTAGTAGTGGATATTGTAAAGACCCTTCAAATCATTTTCCATATTTTTGCATATTATTGTCATAAGAGCTTGTCTATAGTTGCCCCAAATCATTTATGTATTGCTTGGACTAACAGTTCGGATACCAAAAAATTTGTTTTCTTTTTATAGCCAGTTTTCAATTTTGAAGTCATCACTAGTTCCAAATGGCCATTGGGTAAAAACTTCAGTTAAACGATGTCATATGTAAATTTTAACTGTGCCAGCAACTCTGGAATTTCTATTTTAGGCTAGGTAGATCTTTGGTTTGGGTCCTGAAGTCCCGAGATCATTTCGACCTATTGGTCAGAACATTAAGAAAATAAAATATGGATGTGAGACCCAAATTTGGTAAAAAAACCTTAGATAGAAATTTTGAGTGTACTATCAAATTCAAAATATGAAATTTAGTATAGCTATATAGTTCATTTGCATACATAGGATTCTAAACAAATCTGGAGCACCCAATCGAGGCTGGACTTGGAAAAAATTTGGTGCACCAGGTTTTTGGTGCACCACAATAAGGATAATGTTTATTGTGATCGTGACACATTCATGTAGTCCTAGGTTCCCTAATGCACTGGTGGTCGGGATCACAACTCGCATAGCTAAAGGGGGATAACACGATTGTAGTCCTCGAGGTCGCTATAGCAACTCCCAAATACCTGGACTGGGTATAAACAAATCCTTTTTCCATAAATTTTGGTCATTCTTCATTATTTTGTTGAGAGTAAAAACCCTAACTAATGTGGTAGCTTAAAATTAAGACTTGTGGGTTACTTGGGAGCTTGATTAAAATTTATTTTTGCGATTATCTTTGAATTTTAGGGAAGAATTGACCCTTTCCTCGGTAAAATTTTCTAATTTCTTGATCAAAACCCCAAAACTTTAAGGGCTGGATTTTCCCCCCAATTTGTCTTCGTTTTCATCTATTTTTAGGTTAATGATTCCTTGAGCTTATACGAATGTTGGGTTGGTTTCAAAAATGAGATTTTCATTAGTGGGACCCATATGGGGGTTTTGTGTATTTTTGGACGCAAAGCACAATGGTGCAATACAGGTATCGTTATTTTCAAATTGATAAGTAGAATATGTTTTTGATAACTTGGCATCTTGAAGAGGCTTCTTGGAAGGGAAAAGTTGTAGTTTAGTGGTTTGTTGAGCTTTCTTCGCACCGAGGGAGGATAGATTTATCCCTTTTCACCATGAGATATCTCATGGTATTCATATATTATTATGTTATATATGGGATGGGTTTTAGGTTTTGGATTGATTAAATTCAAGACTTTGGTTAGTTGGACCATTTAGGCTATTATCAAACCGTAGAGTTGAAAGACTTGTCTTATTTCCTTATGCCTTAGATGAATTGGAATTCATTGCTTATGCTAACGGATGTTGCTTTATTTCCCATTTGAATTAGTGAAGGTGCTTGAGAAGAATCTCTACCTTAGGGATAATTATTGCTTGCTATACATCTAAGAATGGATTTAGATACCATAGCCTATTCTAGGGTAAAACTTGCCTAAAAATGTATTTTTGAGATATAGAGGTGGGTTCTTTGTCCCCACTTAGGTCAAGATTGAGAATTAGTTATCTTAAAACCCTTATACGCTTATTAAATAAATGCCTTCAGAATGCCCTTTTAGGCAATATTGAGTAACCTCTAATATCTAAATTCCATCCCATACCTAGCATAACATCATAATAATACTACGAATTAGCTCAATCTATGATAACGGTAAACCTAGCATACCTGGATGCCGAAGAATCTACTAAACCACCAATTTCCCCTTACGAGAAGCTTCTACAAGATGCCACACTCTATCAAAATCCTAATATAGTTTAAAAATATGATAACAATGATAACCATATTTCAATATTACGCTCCGTGTCCAAAAATACATAAAAACACCATGTGGGGCCCATTTAAGAAATCAAACTTTTAAAATCATCAAAAATTCCCTCTATGATTAAGAAATATTTACTCACAAGAATGGGTGAATTCCAAGCTCAAATGGTTTGTAATAAACCGACCAATATTTTAGGGATTTTGGGAAAATCATGAGAAATTATCCATGGAATTTGATGAAACGTACCAAGAATTCAAACAAGAAATGTGTTAATCGAGCCTACAAACACTTCAAAATCACCCACTAATGATTCTCCCAAATTGCTACACTATTTATGGTTATAAACACTTGAGAATGGGTGAAAAATGGGAAAATCAGGCTAAGTTGGGGTTTTATAGGCTTCTAGGTATCCAGGTTTCACCTAAGGGGACACTGGGTCATTTAAGTGGTCATCACTTAAGAGACCTAGTGTTTCTTACGTGACATTGGTCATCTATGCACACTTTCTCTTAGGCCACCTTTGGCCTCATAAGCGAGCATCGCTTAAGAGATAACTACATCATATAAGATATACTCGCTGGGCTTACCTAGGCTGCATAAGCAACTGGCATACCGCTTAAGTGGCATTTGCTTATGGGACACATAGGTCTCTTAAGCGATGCACCACCACCAGCTGAAAATTGATTTTATCTAAGTCTCCGCCAACCCCTCTAGATTCATTTGAAATTCGTATACACAATTAGACTATGATACCCCATCAAATTCAGCATTCCAAACACAATGGTGAAGTCAAAATTTCCATCTGAGGTCATTTTGACAAAAAAATAGATCCCACACCCATGTGCCAATTTTCTTAACTTTCTATCAAAAGCCCGAAAGGAGTCTGGAAGCCTTAGGATCTGAACAAAGTGTCAACCTTGCCTAAAATTGATGTTTTAGAGATTTTGGAACTATTAGAATTGGTATACAATGTCTTTCGACTAATTTTTGCCTAGTGGCTAATTTGAACAAGTCAAGATATCAAAAGAGGGAATTGTCTATAAAAACCAAACGAACTATCCAGTAGCCGAACAGTCAATTCCAGCAAGTCATAAGTGACTTGGGGAAGCTATAGGAAAGCTCTAAATGGCAAAAATCAGTGGAAATGTAGAAAATGTCCTAGTGGGTCATTACAATATCCACTACTAATAGAACTTTCTACCATGAAAGCAGAGGATTAGGATGTACCTGAAGCCTCGAACGGGTAGGGATACTGGTCCACATCTCGCTTTTGATCTCCCAAGTATCCTCCTTCACTAGCAGTGCCTTCACCGATCCTTAACTAATGGAATATCACTTGTGCATAACTACCTAACATCAACGGCTAATATTAGCACAGGCTCCTTGACAAAGGTCAACCGCTCATCCAACTAAACTTAGTCCCATCTAAGCATATGGGATAGGTCAGGAATGTATCTCTACAACATACAAACATGGAATACTAGATGAAGAACAACAAAATCTGAGGAGAAGGCTAACTCATAAGACATATCTCCAATTGTGTGAAGAATTTCAAAAGGTTCAAAACTTTTGGGTTGAGCTTTCCTTTCCTCCGAAACCTCATCACCTCCTTTATGGGAAATACATGGAATACATTGTCACCAACTCCAAATCTTAAGGCATGAAGTCTACTATCTTCATAAGCCTTCTACCTACTCTATGCTACGCTCAACTAAACTTGATCACTTTGACTCTATCCGATACTTCTTGAAGCAAGTCAGTACCATAGGTTCTAATCTCTTAACCAACCAATCAGAGAACGACATCATCTACCATATAAAGTCTCAAAAGATATAATCTCAATGCTCGAATGGTATCTATTATTATATATGAACTCTGTTAAATCTAAGTATTTCTCCCACTTACCTCTAAAGTTTAATGCCCCAAATCTGGTACCTAGAATGCTACACGATGATCATGACCCCGAAGGACCACAAGCTAACCCATGAATGATATTTGTACCTGTATATTGCATAAAATACTTTATAATGTGGAAACATGAACTGATAGGATATAAGGTTCAATACTGAACATGATTTGAATGATATAACATCTATGTGGGGTAATAGAATACCCAAAACAAAACTGAACATACTGAAGTCTAAAACATAATAGTCTAGAAAGTCGCTAATTGACTAAACTGTCTGAGAAAGGAGTTGATGGGATATGTCCCCAACTAACTCCAACTAATAAAATGATTAATGAGATAATAGGGAAATGATCATGTTCTCAAAAGATGAGGACTCACTTCTAACCCTGTCTGTGGATATCTGGAATCTACTATTGCTTTGGAGCTTGTGTCTCTGAATTTATGGTATAAGACACAATAATGCAAATGTGTTAGTACTTTGAATATACTAGTATGTATGTAAGGTAGACTGAATACATGGGGTTCATATGCAAGAACAATAATAATAGTTGACTAACTATCATGAGCGTGAGAATACATGCATGAGACATAACAACTGACACTAATATTGTGATATCATGATTAATGAATCTGAATATAAATGATAACATGAGTGACTGTATCTGACAGTCCTGAATCTTATGAAACTATCTGAGTTCTATTTTGTATCTGAGTCGACTAGATTTGACAGTACTAAATTCTTAAGAACTATCTGAGTTCTTTTACTGAGACTGATACTGAGACTATAGGAGGTAGTCATCTACCAGATATGCCCCAAATGATGCATTATAGCTTAATTGGGGTCCAATCTATGCCCTGATTAGAAGAGTGTGAATATCGTGCCACTGGTAAAGACAACATGTGAGTGACCCTAATATAATAGGTAACTCTAATGAGAATAGTGGGAATCCTCATATAGTAGGCTAAGCCACCTTATCTACCTTCATATAGCAGGCTATGATGTCTCAAACTACACTGGCTACATAGTTCTGTAATGCAAAGATTGCATCTAAGAATCATACCCTTACATAACAGGTGAGTTTCCATCCTTGGGTTCGCTTGGTGCTAATTTCTACTCCCATTTGAATAGACACTGAACATGATTTACTGAATTGAACATTGACTGAGTTACTGAATTCAGTTGACTGATGGAATACTACTGATATCTGACAACTGATTGAGTTCATGAGATCATGGAGATTTCCTGAGTCATTAAATTGTCTAAAGTCTAAGGAGTCATAGCTTGACTAAGAGTATCGTGAAAACATGACATGGCTCTAGGCACACAGCTAATGTTTCGGGTACGAGTACCCCCAGGACTCGATGGAAGGAAACTGATCAAGCATAACTTACTTGAACATATAACTAACATCATAATACATAATACATTTATAGAAGCATTTCATCAAGACATGTGATAGGAATAACTTGTACATACATGGGGATTTCATGGTATCATGCTAGTTAGACACTTTTCCTTCATCTAGGCATTTTATCAAACATATTGTAGGCATGGTACATGTAAACATCATCGTACAATAATTAAACATCATGGTTCAATTCTAATTTCATCATTCAGTGGTTTAGTCATAGGTTTTCATGAATCAATATCTATAATAATTTAACCCCTATAGAATTTATCACCCAACATAGAGTAGAATTCAATTTCTTATTATCCACATGGAGAAGAGTAGCCCAATCATGAAATTCATAAGAAAATCCATAAACTTGAATTTAGAAAAGGGATTCTTGGGCTTCATGTACGAAAGGAGTCCATGAATGAATACTATGAATACCTTAGTTCATGATTTTGTGAAGATTGATAGAGAAACTTTCTTGGAATTCAATCTTCTATGAAGACCGTAGCTTGTTCTTGAGAGGTTTTTGAGAGAACAGAGTGTATTTTGGGTGAAAAGTGGCTGAATCACGTGTTAATGTTCTTAAATAGGGCTGGGAACTTAACCCTTTTAACCCAGGATGCATCATTTATTTTCAATAAATTTTTTCCAAAATAAACCCCTGGCACAATGCAGTGCTATCGTGCCATGTCACAAGAATTTGACAATTGGGAAATGGAGGAATGGCGTGATGAGGAGCCATCACGTTGCCCATTGTTTAGTGACCTAGAACTTTGGCGCGATGCAGGGAAAATTATACTGAGACACTGGAAAAAAGGACAATTCTAAATTTGGGCCCTGGCATGAGGCGCCATAATCATGGACCCCTACTGGAATTTTCCAAAGTCCATTTCCTCTTGTGGTGTGGTCTGACTAATATGTCGTTGTTTATGATGAGAACTTGAAATAGTCATAATTTCTGACCCGGTTATCAGATTTGGGTGAATCTTATGTCGATGGAAAGCTTCTGATGCTCTATCTTAACCTGCTGAAATATAGAGAACTTAGCCACAAACTCTGCAACGTCTCTCTTTATCCCACTAAACAAATAGATTCCCCGTAAGTCGCGGTATATCTTTATGGCCCCTGGATGAATAGAGTAGCACACACCATGCACTTCAGCAAGAATTTGCTGCCTTAAGTCATCTACACCCGAAACGCAGAGATGACCCTCACAAAAAAGGACACCATCTCCAACTTGGGATAAAACCTCTACTTTCTGATCCTTGACTGACTCTTTCAACTTGACAAGGCTGGTATCTCTATCTTGCTTTTCTTTGACCTCAGAAACTAGAGATGATTCTGAACAACTCTAAACCCATATATCACCCTCATCTGTATCGACCAAGAGAACGTCTAGTCTGGAAAGATGATGGACTTCCTGATCTTACTTCTTCTTATTGTCCTCAACATGAGAAACACTACCCATGGATATTCTACAGAGAGCATTGGCCACTACATTGCCCTTGCCCGAATGATAGAGGACACTCATTTCATAATATTTCAAGAGCTCTAACCACCTTCTCTGATGAATATTGAGATATTTTTTAGAAAGGACGTACTGAAGAATCTTATAATCTGTGAAGACATCTACATGAACATGGTATAGATAATGCCTCCAAATCTTCAAGGCAAATTCTATGGCTACTAACTCAAGATCATGAGTAGGATAATTCCTCTCATAGTGTTTAAGTTGTCTGAAGGTGTCAGCTATGACCTTACCATGCTGCATGAGGACACAACCAAAACATACTCTAGATGTATCACAATACACTATGAACCCATTTTAACCATCAAATGAGCTAGAACTGGAGTTGAGGTGAGTTGAGTCTTCAACTCCTAAAAACTCTTCTCGCAAGGATCTAACCACTGAAACTTGACTTTTTTTCTAAGTCAATCTGGACATAGGGGATGTAATAAAAGAAAATCCCTTAACAAACTATCTGTAATAGCCAGCCAAACCTAAGAAACTCCTAATACCTGATGGAGAGACAGGGTGAGGCCAGTTTTTTGCTGCTTCGATCTTTTAAGGATCAACCCTAATGCCATCACCAAAAATAATGTGACCAATGAATGCTACTGACCTTAGCCAAATTTTGTACTTACTAAATTTGGCGAATAGCTGATGATCCCTGAGAGTCTGAAGTACTGCTCTGAGATAGTATGCATGATCACGCTCACTATGGGAATGGACCAGAATATGATCTATTTAGACTATGATGAACATATCCAAGTACTGCTTAAACACATGGTTCATAAAGTCCATGAAAGAGGCTGGGACATTGGTAATACCAATGACATAACTAGGAATTCAAAGTGACCATACCGAGTACGAAAAGTTATTTTTGGAATATCACATTCTCTGACTCTGAGCTGATGATAGCCAGATCTGAGGTCTATCTTGGAGAATAACTGGCGCCCTAAAGTTTGTCAAATAATTCATCAATTCTCAGAATAGGATACTTGTTCTTGATCATAACCTTATTGAGTTAATAGTACTCTACACACATCCTAAGAGAACCGTCTTTGTTATGCACGAATAATACTGGTGTGCCTCATTGGGAAATGGTGGTCCTGATAAATCCCTTATCTAGGAAATCCTTCAACTATTCTTTCAGTTCTTTAAGTTCTGCTGGTGCCATTCTATATGAAGGAATAGATATAGACTGAGTATCTGGAAGAAGATCAATGCTGAAGTCTATTTCCATTTCGGGAGGAATTCCTATAAGATCTTCGGGAAAGATATTTGAATACTTATTCACTACTGGGACTAATTCAAGATTAAGAGTTTCAGAACTAGTGTCCCTAACTCGAATAAGATGATAGACACATCCTTTGGATATCATTTTCCATGTTCAAAGGTAGGAAACAAGCTGACCTCTGAAAGCGGATACACTACCCTTCCACTCTAGGACGAGTTTATTTGGGAACTAAACTGGACTATTCTATTTTTGCAGTCGACTGTGGCATAGCTGGAATAAAGCCAATCCATGTCGAGAATGACATCAAAATTAGTCATCTCTAATTCGACTAAGTCTACTGATGTGACTTTATAAAATATCATAACCAAGCAGTTCCTGTATACCTACTAGGCCATGATAGTTTTACCCACTGGGGTATAGACTAAAAAGGGCTCTGCTAAAATTTTGGGACTGACTTTGAAATCGACTACTATAGAAGGAGTGACAAAAGACAAAGAATCTCCTAGATATAAAAATGTATAAACAAGCATATCAAAGATCTGTAACGTACCGGTAACCATATCAACTAAATTTTCTTGATCTTGTCAGGAGTGAAGATCATAGAGGTGATTTGGGCATTGCCCAATAGTAGTGCTAGAGGTGGAACCATGCTGATTCGGGTAATTGCACTGAGCTGAAGAGCGATTTTGTTGACCCTAAGGACCTAGCTAAGGACACTTTCTAACTCTGTGGCCTAGCTTGCCTCATCAAAAAAAAATACTACTGTCAGCTCTGCAAATACCCTGATGGTGCTTGCCACAATTCTGGCTAAGAGGATAGGTGAAGATACTGATGACACTACCCTGGGACTTAAAACCTGATGCTCTATCTTTGTTACCCTTTCTGAACTTAGGAACTGGAGCACTAGTTGTAGAAGGAGCTAGAACTGATGACTTAGGACGAAACTGAGAATGATTTCCTCCTTCTAACTTTGGCTAAGAAAAGTTTAAAATACCTATCTTTGCCCTCTTATTCTATTTCTCCCTCATCTTAATATTTTGCTTATCAATCTGCTGAGCATGAGTTATAAGCCTGGCTAAAGTCATGTCACTATTCAGCTTGGCGGGTCTATGCTCATTAACCATGCTATCATTCACCCCTGAAATGCACTTACTCATCCTTATCCTGTTATTTGTAACAACATGAGGGGCATATTTGGATAATTGAGTAAACTTAAGAGAATACTCTTTCACTGTGATATTGCCCTGCCTGAGGTTGATGAATTGTAACACCTTATCTTCCCTAAGCTCTAGGTGAAAGAATTTATCAAGGAAAATATATGGAAACTCCTCCCACTTAACTGGCCATGCTTTATCTGCTCTCTCTGACTTCCACTGCTTGAACCAAGTGTGAGCGACATCCTAAAACTGATATGCAGCTAGCTCAGCACTCTCAATAGTAGTCACCCCATGATGTCTATCACCTTCTGCACCTGATATAGGAATTTCTGAGGGTCCTCATCTGTCTTAAACCCAAGAAAAGATGGAGGATTCATTTGAGTAAAGTCCCGAATCCTAGTTGCGGCTGAGTTAGCCACTGGGTTGGCCGAAATAACTGTTGGCCATTTATTTTGAGAGGCAACTGACTGAGCAAGAGTAGTAAATGTGGCCTTGAAATCTATATGAGAAACATAATCGCCCAAAGGATCTTTGGGCTGGTGGGCAGATTGATTTCCATTTCTTCTTTTAGGAGGCATGTTCTGTAAAAGAAAGGGATAAATGGATTAGATTGAGAGTTTGACTTGAGACTATGCTCACTGGCATGACATGAATACTGAAAGAGGGGAAACTATTCCTAAAACATTTTATAGCCTCCTTCACATAAATGTGGCGCGCAACACACCCATGTACATGACTCTACTAGAAGTGACTTTCAGACTTCCTAGGACTCTTTTGAACCTAGCTCTGACACCAAGTTTATGACACTCCAAATCTGGTACTCGAAATGCTACAGAGTTCTTATGACCCCGGAGGACCACAAGCTAACCCATGACTAATATTTGTACCTGTATACTGCATAAAATACTTTATAATGTAGAAACATGAATTGATAGGCCATAAGGTTCAATATTGAACATGATCTGAATGATATAACATTTGTGTGGGGTAATAGAATACCCAAAACAAACCTGAACATACTGAAGTCTAAAATATGATAGTCTAGAAACCCTCTAATTGACTGAACTATCTGAGTAAGGAGTTAATGGGACATGTCCCCAACAAACTCCAACTAATAAACTAATTAATGAGATAATAGGGAAATGATCATGTTCTCGAAAGATAAGGACTCACTTCTAACCCTGTCTGTAGATATCTAGAATCTACTGTTGATCTAGAATCATGACTATGAACCTATGCTATAAGACCCCATAGCACTAATGCGTCAGTACATTGAATATACTGGTATGCATGTGAGGTAGGTTGAATGCAGGGGGTTCATATGCATGAACTATAATAATAACTGACTAACTATCATGAGCAAGAGAATGCATGCATGACACATAACAACTGATACTAATATTGTGATAACACGATTACTGAATCTGAATATAACTGATAACATGAGTGACTGCGTCTAAAAGTCCTGAATTTGATGAAACTATCTGAGTTTCGCTCTGTTTCTGAGTCGACTGTATCTGATAGTCCAGAATTCTAAAAAACAATCTGAGTTCTTTTACTGAGATTGATACTGATACTGTGGGAGGTAGTCATCTAATCGACATGCCCCAAATGATGCATTATAGATTAATTGGGGTCCAATCTATGCCTTGATTGGAAAGGTGTCAATACCGCGCCACTAGTAAGGAAAATATCTGAGTGACCCTAATATAATAGGTAACTCTAGTGTGAATTGTGGGAACCATCATATAGGAGGCTAAGCCATCTCATCTACCATCATATAGCAGGCTATGATGTCGCAACCTAGTCTATCTACATAGTTCTGGAATGCAAGGATTGTATCTAGGAATCACAACCTTACATAACAGGTGAGTTCATATCTTTGGGTTTGCTCGGTGCTAATTTCTACTCCTATCTGAATAGACACTCATAATTTACTGAACTAAACATGGACTGAGTTACTAAATTCCGTTGAATGATGGAATACTACTGATATCAGACAACTGATGAGTTTATGAGTTCATGGAGATTTTTTGAGTCATAAGACTATCTGAAGTCTAAGGATTCATAGCTTGACTGAGAGTATTGTGAAAACATAACATGGCTCTTGGCACAGAGCTAATGTTTCGGGTACGAGTACCCCTAGGACTCGATGGAAGGAAACTGACCAAGCATAACTTACTTGAACATATAACTAATATCATAATTCACAATACATTTATAGAAGCATTTCATCAAGACATCTGATATGCATAACTTGTACATACATGGGGATTTCATGGTATCATGCTAGTTAGACACTTTTCCTTCATCTAGGCATTTAATCAAACATATTGTAGGCATGGTACATGTAAACATTATTGTATAATAATTAAACATAATGGTTTAATTCTAATTTCACCATTCAAGGGTTTAGTCATAGGTTTGCATGAAACTATATCTATTATAGTTTAACCTACCTAGAATTTATCACTCAACATGGAGTAGAATTCAATTTCTCATTATCCACATGAACAAGAGCAGCCCAATCATGCAATTTATAAGAAAATCCATAAAACTTAATTTAGAAAAGGGATTCTTAGGCTTCTTGGACCAAAGGAGTCCATGAATGAACACTATGCATACCTTAGTTCGATTTTTTGTGAAGATTGACTAAGAAACTTTCTTGGAATATGATCTTCAATGAAAACCCTAGCTTGTTCTTGAGAGGTTTTTTTAGAGAAAAGAGTGTATTTTGGGTGAAAAGTTGTTGAATCATGTGTTAAAGGGAAGTTGACCCTTTTAACCTTGGACGCGTCATTTAATTTAAGTAAAATTTTGCCGGACGGAACCCCTGGCATGACGCGGTGCTATCACGCTATTTCACTAGAATTTGACAATTGAGAAACTGAGGGATGGCACAACGTGGAGTCATCTCGTTGCCCCTTCATTTGAGACCGAGAACTTTGGCACGACGCGGGGAAAATCGCGCTGAGACACTGGAAAAAGGACAACTCAGAATTTGGGCCCTGGCGCGATGCACCATAATCACGGACCCCTACTAGAATTTTTCAAATGCCATTTTCTCTTGTGGTGCGGTATGCCATTGACTAATATGGCACTATTTTATGATGGGAACTTAAAATAGTCGTAACTTCTGACTCGATTATCGGATTTGGGCAAATCTTATGTCGATGGAAAGCTTATTGAATTTCCCACATGAAAAAAAGGGAAAATCTTGATAATTCCTCAGGGAATAACCATAATTCAATTTTGAAGCTCATACTAGACATTCTTGAGATGAAATTAGCTAGGAAAAGTACGAGGTATTACATAAAGTCCATAACAAATGCTCGAAGCATATCCTCGAGAACATGAATAGTCTTCTTTGACTGCCTATCAATCTGAAGATGTAATGTTGTACTACGATCCACCTGAGTACCCAACTTCTCTTGAAAAAACACTCCAAAAGCTAGAAGCAAACACTTAATCCCAATCAGAAATTATTGGAATAAAATTGCCTAGTTTGTCAATCAATCCACAATGACCCAAACCCATATAAACTGCAAGAAGTATGAGGCAACCACTAAAAAGTCCATGATAATTCACTCCCACTTCTACTAGGTAATGGCCAGCCTCTAAGTCAAGCCACCAGGTCTTTGATGCTCACCCTTCTCCTGCTGACAACATTGGCAGTGCGCTACAATATCTGCCATATCTCATTTCATACCGCTCCACCAATAATGTTACCTCAAATCTCTATAAATATTAGTTTTACCCGGGAAGATAGAATATCTAGTGTTGTGATCCTCTCATACAACAACAACAACAACAAACCCAGTGTATTCCCACATGTGATCCTCTCATAGAATCAACTAAATCAAGTTATCAACTCTCAGAACACAAATACGGTTATAAGATCTCAAAACACTCTTAGAATATATGGTATCCCTCTTGGACTCACAACTCAACACTGAATCGCAGATGATGCAAAGTCTCATGTCCTCAAACTAACAGCTCAAATTTTCTCAAATAGTGAAGACCTTACCTCAACACTCTAAGAATCCTCCTAAGGCCTAAAATATCAAGTCTCACCATCAAATTCGCTAAGGACTAAATATCCCATGCCAACAGCCTCTAAGAAACTTAAATACAAGCTAATCTACCCATACTCACTGCCTTCTGACTCATTCTATTTGCTACCATATTTGCCTGTCTTGGATAATTACAAAATAGAGATGTCATAATCCTTAAGCAACATCATCCATCTATACAATTTAGAATAAGCTCTATTGGGTCATAATATACTGAAGACTACGATGATCTATGAAGATCTAACAATGCACACCATAATATTAATGTCTCTAAATCTTAAGCTCAAAACTACCATTGAAAATCCAAATTACGAGTAGGGCAATTACCTTCATGCGCCTTTAACTACCCCGATACATAAGCTATAACTCAACTCTATTATTGCAAATGATCCCCTCTGCTCATCTCAAATATACAAGGATATTATCCATGATCACAATCACAATATAATCTAGATAAGTCCTGAACATGTTGTTCGTTAAATCCCTTATCTGACTAGGGTTTTAGTCAACCCAAAAGATACCACTAGGAACTCATAATGCCCATACTGGGTCCTAAAGGTTGTCTTTGGGATATCCTTACACCTAATCCTCAATTATTGGTAATAAGACCTCAAGTCAATCTTAGAGAACATTATTGCTACCTGAAGCTGGTCAAACAAATCAATGCTCCAAGGAATAGGATACCAGTTCTTCATGATTACCTTATTCAATTTCCTATAATCAATCTAAATAATAATGGAACCATCTTTCTTCTTCATAAACAACATAGAAACTCCCTAAGAAGACAGGCTCATCCTAATGAAACCCTTAAAAAGAAGATTTTGAAACTGAGAATTCAACTTCTTATGCTCGACATGAGCCATTTAATAAAGTGTCATAGAAATAGGTTGGGTTCCCACTCAAGATCAATAACAAATACTATATCATGCTCAGGAGGAAGACCATGTAGATTGATAAGGAAAATATTTAAAAACTCTCAAACTATAGAAACAGAGTCAAGCGATAGACTCTACATACTAACATCATAAATATAAGCAAGAAGAGACACAAAAACCCTCAAAATAGTCTCTTATACCGAATATAAGAAATAATCCCCGTCGGCTTGAGGCTAATAGCTCTCTTCCATACAACCAGAAGTTCACAAGGCATAGGTAAGGTAACGATCTTGGAAAATAATCTAAGACTGTATGTTAGTAGGATAACCACTATATGATTAGAATAACATCAAAATCCACCATGTCTAACATGGTAAGATCAGCTTGAGTATCCAGCTCTCAAATAGTCATAATGTATAATCTAAAGCTAATATACTACCAAAAAATCACCCATAAAAGGTAGATACAAATAATGAAATAGATAATGAATCCTAAGATAACTCTAAAAACACGACATAATAAGTAGTCACATAAGTATAAGTGGATGTCAGATTAAATAAAGGAAAATCTAATAGATGGTACACTAAGATTGTAACTATGAAAATAGAATCTAAAGACTCAGCCTCGAGTTTAGTAGGTACGACATATTACAGATCATGCCCACTACCTAACTTAGTTCTTAACTGACCTTTTATTCGACCTACCTGAGAACCTCCATGAGCAGTATAACAACCCGATACTACCCTCTAGGAATAACATGGTAGTAAAGATCATAAGTGACCCTAAACTAATCCATAATCTGGCATAAGCTATAAATACTAAGAAAAGATAAGAAAATGTTGTATGGAAGTCATCTAAATTTATTTGATAATCAGCTCAATATCAAAGGTAATTGGAATACACCATCAAAAAATATGTCTAACTATTTGAATGTCTGAAAGTCTCTAAACATGATGAGTTATTGGGACAGGTCCCCAACTAACTCTGACTAACTGAAATAGCATGAAGTAAAAATACTGGAGTGAATAACTATTAACATAACTAGTCCTCGACTGATAAAGACACACCAATATTACAGTCGAGTGGCACAGGAATGAAGTTCTAGCATTTTAGGAACTGAGCGTCCGAACCTATGTGATAAGATAACATAACGTAAAAGAGAGTATGTAACTAGTACTTTAAATATATTGGTATGTAAGATAGAAGCTAGCTGATATACTTATACACTAAGCATTAATACATGAACCTAAAAAATCTAATGTAGGACCAAGTATAAATGTGTACTAAAATAATTTGAATAATTGGATAACTGAGATACTGAACACTTAGTCATGCAAACCTGAACTGAACTTAATCTAAATAATTAAACTGAGGACTCTGGGAGCTAACTACAAACTACATGCCCTAATCTAAGCAAATTAAATTCCAACCTATAACCCAGTTGAAAGGGTGATATTTCCTTTCCAAGGTTACAAATATTAGCTAACGTGGATCTACTCTATTGATGTCCAAAGGACAAGCGTGTCAGTCATCTACTAGAGAATGAACCCTATTAGGGTGTCAGTCCTCAACTAGCGAGTGACCCCTTATAACCTACAATGGCAGTGTAGTTATGGAACCTAGGGACTTCTACGAAAGGCTTTAGTCCTCAATTAGCGGGTGAGCCTTCATTCCTGCGTCACTCGATGATAAGTCCTACTCCCAATTAAATTGACACTGATGCTGATAACATGCTTAACATGATAATATTCTAAATTTAAAGTAAAAGCATGGTCTGAATGACTTGTAATGTGAAATATGTAACATGCATGAAAATCTAGGTATTAGGTTTTCATAACCCACCAACACTAACTAATGCGAACTGATTGTTGCCACTCAATTTTTGACCTCTCGGTGCTCATCTTAGGCTGCTATTTTACCAAAATTATTATTTTGATATCAAAATAAATATCAACTTGTCACGTTCATGATTTCTAAATTTGCAATTAATTATATCAAGTAATTTTATTATTTTTATATAATGTAAATGTAATATTTTATATAATTTCTATTAATGTTTATTAAATTATTATTGAAAATATGCAAATCATAATTTACAAACTCAATGTTTATTATTATTATTATTATTATTACTATTATTATTATTATTATTATTATTAAAATGACAACCTGTTTTATTCAATTTCCAAATAAATTTAATTTGTAGCCATTTTTTGTACCCAATTGATGTTAACTTTAGCTAAATTTATATCAATTTTGATTTTAAATTAAAGTTTAAATTTTATACCCACTCTTTAAATATTTTAATCTCAGTCGTGTATCAAAATTAATCTAATGCCTGAGATCTAATCACTTTTCTTTCCTTTTAAAATTAATAACCTAACCCTAATCCATCACTTTGTCAAAATAGCTAAAACCTCTTTCTCTCTCTTCTTTCTCTTTGATCTCTATCCCTCTCTGATCAAAAGTGGCTCTACCTCACCCTTTTTCGGCAAGCCCAAGATGGTGACCACCCTATCTCAAGTTCCTCATCATCATCTTCCTCTTTTTCCCACACCTTTAGCTAACAAGCTGTCGGTGCTGCCCTATTAGCTCTCTATTGTCCTCTTTATTTCTTTGCCGCAAAAGACCAGCCAGCAAATCGGACCCCCTGATGCTCCAACAATCACCGTGGTTATCTTAAACTAGCCAGCAGCCTTATGTCCCATCCAACTAGCCACCTTCTACTAGCCAAACCAATGTCATTGTAGCCGCCATCTCAGTTGCCTCCTCTGATGCAACCACCAGCTTTGATTTAACCCCTCTCTCCTCTTACCGATTATGTCCTTACCGAAATTAATGACTGGCAAGGTTTTTAAGTTTCCCAATTGTTGTCAGATTCGATTTCTTAATACCTTAACTTGCAATTGTTTTCTTTGGTTTAACTTGCATGTTTGTTTTATTTAGTCCCTTAGCTTTAAAATTCATGATATTCTTTTTCTGAATTTTGATTCAATTCATTTAATTATATATTTCTGTTCACCTCTAGATTTATATCCATGAAATCCCCAAATTCTATGGACTTTTATTATTCTCAAATTTTCTACTAGCTGATGTTTCATTAATTTTTATGATTCGAAAGAATGTGGATTTTGTGTTATCAACAAATTTTGATGCATAATTATTGATCTTGGACTGTGTTTATTCCTATATCATTATGATAAAAATGAAACCAATTCAACTACGAAATACTTTTGCCTGATTAATCTCTTACATTCCAATTTTTACTGATAAAAATGGTCTCAATATATCCTTTGTTCATTGATTTGCCTCCATGTTTCTTACTTTTCTATTTTTATAAATCTTTGATCTATTTATTTTAATTGTCATTGATTAATAGTATTTATTTATGGAAAGTATGTCATTTAACTGATTTTCTTGTCTTTCGTTTGAATGGAATGCTATATCATTGGTTTATTATAACAATTTTTTTTCACCTAAGTTGGATTTGATTAAGCTGATTAAGGAAAATATTTTGTTACAAATTTTTATGAAAACTTTGATCAAAATTGATTTTATTTACCTCGTTGATGCAATAATTGATTTACCTCTTTTGTTAAGAAAGATTCTCCCTTAATTGATTTATCAAATATTATCCTTCCTTTTATTTTCTTGACTCTTTTGCTATATAAACTCTCCTATTTCATATTAATAGACCATCTTTGATCTGATATTTTACACATCACTAGCTACATGTCACTTTGTATACAAATAAATACTTTCAAGTCTCTTTGGCATCTTAAGGAAGTTAGTCTTGTTCTTTCAATTTCTTGGCTAGGGTCTTGTTTATTATTTTTGCGACTTACTGGTAAGTTCCTGTAAATGGAATTTTAATAACTTATATGATGAGACTAGAAAGCATGCCCATAGGAATTATTTAGTGTTTTGTTTGCTATATCATTGTTTTGTCATTGTGTTTGGAGTCATGCCACGGTATACTCTTTTCTCTTTTTATGCTTGTTGCACTATTTTATTGTGTTTAACAGTTTTTGGTATTTGAGAGTCGACCTAGGGGTTTGAGAGAGACTACATTATTCCCTCCTTGTTTGGTTGATTTTTTTTTTTCATATTTATCTGTAATTTTCTATAAATTCTTATGACGTAATAATAAATTTGGGATTGCTTAAGGGGCGGGGTTTATGTGCTTTTTATGTGA
Organism: Capsicum annuum; assembly: GCF_002878395.1. Lineage (NCBI taxonomy): Eukaryota > Viridiplantae > Streptophyta > Magnoliopsida > Solanales > Solanaceae > Capsicum > Capsicum annuum. Next base: position 165,768,067 of record NC_061122.1, read on the forward strand.
TTATATGAGTCACTTAGGAAACCTCAATTTAGGATTTATTAATAAAATCACTTGACACCTAGAAAGTATATTTTAGGATTGACTAATTAACTTTATATGTAATAAATCAGTTGCGAGTATGCTCAATCTACTTATAGCATGTTTAAGTAGTTTTTGGCATGTTTAATTTATTCCTTGACACTCAGTTTTGATGTTCAAAATATGTAAATGATGTTTTTGCAACTAAATTCTAAATCTCAATCTTTGAATAATAATTTCCAGTATGTTAATTGAATTTTCAAAATACTAGACTTAATTTCCAGAATATTAAGATTAGTTTTCAGCATATAAAAATGATTTTTTAGTATGTTAAAACAAGTGTTCAACATGTTTACAAATTTTTCGCAAAATTTTCAGTTATAAAATGTAACCTCCACCGTGTTAACTATTTTCTGCATTGGGGTATAGTTTTCTAGCACTCTAAATTAATTTTCAACACTTTTATTTTTTTACAACATGTTTTGCATAACAAAATTAACAAGTATCACTCCCCAGTGTATTCACTTTACTTTGATATGCTTTTCTTTTAATAACTTTACAACATTGTTTGAAATGGTTTAACAATTACCTTTACCAAATAAGAGACTATTTATTACTTAACAGCATGTCTATAGGGCCACTACATTAAAATAAGTAATTGTTTGTTTTTGCATGTCTATCATCTTAACCAACTTCCTAATTAATCAAGAGGCTTATCTTGAGACCATTATGTGCTACTTGATGTTCTATGTGTTTTACGCACTCTGAGTCTAATGAGAAAACCTAATTTTATTTGTCTAGACCCCAAAATCCAAATAGTAAAGTTCAATGCCTCTTTAACGATAGGTTGGGACGATAAGCATATTATAGAATGCTAGTTTTATACTTTACTTTTTTAGAACGTCTTTATGCATGACAACTAGACTAGGTGGAGGTCGGTAGACATTTAGAGATTATGATAACCCAAGTATAATTACAAATGTGACATGAAACACTGTCATTTGCTTATAATCTGGCTACTAGTTAATGGTCTAGTAATGATTAATAATTTAGGTGTTGATCCGAACAAACCAAAATAATTTCTTGTCGAACTTTATGAATTTATTCTTCTCTTTTTCTTAATTTTATATGTTTATTTGCTTGGGATAGTTTAAACTCTCAAATACAATATAAACATTTGCTATAATTGGTGTCATTCCTATCTTCTCGCTTGTCTAGTTCTTTAATTATTTCTTATGTTGTTCACTTAGATAATCAATATCTAAGAATCATTAAATTACATATTTTTTTATTCACTACCTGATCACCTATCTATGTTAAGTTTATAAAAGAAGTGATCTTTATTTATCACATAGCATCCCCACATAAAATACGAATTCCATTGGAAACCACATTTGTGGACCTCGAACGTTGACTACACCTTTCTTTCAAGGTAATTAGGATCCTTACCCGAATTTCTATTAAACTAAGACTAAATAACAAAAACAGTTTGTAGTTAGCCTAGAATGGTACCTTAACACACCTTAATTCGTTAGGAGGTGACTCTTCACTCGTAAGCAATCCCGGAAAAGAGTTGTCATGTCGAATCCAGCTTCTCGCAAGAAAAATTGGATGCGATAGAATGACGACTCTGCTGGAGATATCGAGGTTCTAACCATTACGAGTTTGTGTTTTATGTTGGATTATATTACTTTCTTTGTTTTATATTTTCCTATTCACCTTGTCCCTTTTCCTTTTTGTTGTTATTTTAATAATGTGATTTATTTTTTACATGCTTGTCTTTTCTCCTCTTTATTTATGCGTTTTTAATGTTTCTCTATGCTTATCCCCCTTCCCTCTTCTCTCTTTTGTTGGCTATATGTTTTAATATTTATTTACTTTTATATTACTAAGCATGTTATTATATTTTTTCTATGTGCTATGTGTTATAGCTTTCTGTAACTATCATTCAGCTCATATTTCCTCCACTTGAAACCTCTTTTATTTTATTTTAGAATGGTTTCATGGTTGCACAAAAGTTATTTCTTAAAACACCTTTCGATAAATGCCTTGTGAATCAGTCGATCAGCGGTGCATCGACAGTCATAAGCTTTCCCACTCTAAAGTTGTCCACTTAAGGAAACCATGTCATGAAACCATTGTTGTTCTTTAGATTGTGGTTGCATATTCTTTTACTAAAGAATATGTTTCCTTTTAAACCTAGGATTCCTAGGCACCTTTGATGATTAAGTATTAATTTCATTTAAAGTCCAAAGGGGTTTATCACCCCAAAAGGGCGCATAATATTATTTGTTATGTGTTGCATTTCTATGTATGCATTGATATCTTACCTATTTTGTTATTCGCTCTTTATTCATAATGATCCTCATTTTAGAGTTATTTACTTATAAAATTCTCATCACATTAGGACCCTATAATACATTCATAAGGCCTATTTAAAACTTCCCTCCAATTTATCCTCCTAGCTTATCCATTAGTTTATTAAATGCTTAGTTCCAACTATTGCTTTGATAAAGAGTTCTAGTCTCATTCATAATCTCGTAGTGCAACTTATCATTTTAGGATACCCTCTACCTAATGCTTTTGACATATTATTTTCATACCACGATTCTCGAATGTTAATATCATCATTTCATGTCAAAATTTAGCTTTCCTAATGTCTAAGTGGCATAGATCTCTCACAACTTCTATTTACTTCTAGTGAGCAGGACTCATTATTGTCAAACAAGTAGCCTATTAATTATACACTCTCATGCATAATCCTTATTTGTAATCATAAGTCTTTTTTTCTAAGGTCGACCAAAGTTAAATATCAGAAATGTCTAGTCAAACAATGTTTATCAATTTTTTCAATAAAAAAGCTAAGCATGAGAGCTTAGGGTTACATCAAAACAAAGTTATTTCAGGCATCAGAAGGACGAAAATAAGAATAGAGTTAATTAGAGGAATAATGTAAAAAACCCAAACTTTAAACCTTTCAAAATATCTCAAGTTTGGAATATTCTGGACAGTATACGACTTATGTGTTCTAGTCGTATGCTTGGATATTATTTAAAGGTCCTTCCATTAGTATGATAACCATCATTGTTGGGTTGGTTTCTATCCAAGATAAGAGTTGGCATCATACTTGTTGTATGATAGGGTAAGAATGGTATTTTTCCCAACCATCTGATGCCTATAGTCTAGTCTAGTAGATCTTAACCAATTTACGATTCCAAAGGTACTACTTGTATGTTAGAATATGAGTTAGGCAGGTGTGGTTGCATGATAGATAATATGGAAGTCCAAGGTGATGATAGAGTAGAAGATAAGGGTACCAGTTGTACCCTAGGGTATGGTTTAGTGAGATGGGTCGCACCCTCCTGCGGTTAAGTTTTCAACTTTTAAGCTAAAGGTAGTTTGGATATTTCCCACCCTAAAACCCTTAATTCCCTATGTTATATAACACTTGGTGGCCTCTCATAACTCACTTAGAAATGTAGAAACACTCATAAATCCTCTCTAAAATCTCTAAAGATAGTTGGCTAGGGTATTCATCAAGGTATTCATCTAGAGTCTCATGAGTCAAGCTATTTCCGTGAATCTTCATTAATAAGTCATATTACTCCTCATTCATTGTTAGTTCCAACTAAAGGCATGTTTTATGTATGGTTTTAATTCAATTATTGTAGTATGGTTTTGGGTTTTTAATAAATTTTGGGGGTTTTGGTAATAAATGGTTTGGTTATGGTTTCCCATATTTTTATTGAGGTTTTCATACTTTAATGGTTGTTTGGTTAATTGGTACTTGGTTTTGATTTTGAAAACTATATTCCCTCAACATTTTTGATAAAATGCCTATGAGAAAGTTTTTTTACTATATTGTTAAACTTTTATTTAAAACTTTGCATAGTATAAAGTAATAATAGAATCGTAATTGGTTTGGATGGCTTTGAATGGTTAAATGGTAAGGTCTTGGTGGTCATAGTTATGGATTAATTGAATACACATGTGTGGTACATAGAAATCCCCAAAGAAACTTAATAATGATGATCGTGTGGGGTATATGGGAATCCCCCAAACAACTTAATAATGTAATTGATGGGTACATTGGAATCCTTTCTTTAAAAAGAATGGTTAAGTACATTATTTGCAAGCTATATTCAGTATGATGATACCACTACTTATAGCCTCAGTTAATGATAAATGGAATGGTGGTTTAGTTAGGTGCTAATGGTTTTAATTAGGCAATACTAGTGGGGTATGATAGCTAATCATGAAGGTATGAGTCCAATAGACAGACACTAGAAACTCAAGTTTGCGGACAAGAGGATTGGTCATGGTGACCATATATGATACTTATGGGGTAGATGGGAATCACCTAAGTTACACTTGTATATATGTTTCATAGAGAGTGAAGGGTACACGGGAATCCCCTACTCCTATGGTATCTCTGGTTCATGCGGCTACATGCATTGGGGACCGTTCAGGTGATAACACTAGACCCATATAGCCCGTGGGTGGTTCTAGGATGGTTAAGCTACACATAACCAGGTTAATGGTTTTAAGGCATGCTAAACTTAGTTCCCTCACCCAGAATGGATATATATATGTATGGTTGTGTATACATATGGTTGTTTACATAGTTTTAGAGATTGGCATTATCTTATCTTTATCCTGTGTGTATGCTTGCGTTTACCCACAAACCTATGTTCGGGAGTTGTATCATCACGTGATGCAGGAATAGAACATACTACTCCTCCTACTCATTAATTTGATTCAAGGGTAGTTAGTGTTGGATTAAAGTGGTGAGCTTTCATAGTTTGGAAGGCATCTATTTCATGTTATGGGTTTTTTATACACTTTTGCTATTTCCTAGACTTAGTTGTGGCTATGGTCGGGGGAATATACTGACGTTATATTCTTTGGTTTAGTTTAAAGGCTTTGTATAGAAAAATATGGACTTGGGTATGGAATGATTATGATATATATATATATATATATATATATATTATGTTATCATTATTGATTTGGTTGGTTACAGGATGGATTGACTTGATTGGGTTGGTCTAGGAAATAGACTTATCCCAAAGTCATTATATCTTCAAATGCGTTATCTTGTTATATGTTAGTTTGTTATATGTTCAGAATTTATCCGACTTGGGGTATATATTGTTTGGTTGGATTAGATATCGAGGGTGGTCTTCGATCTGGGTTGGACTTGACATGCCTATAATGATAAGGCCCTAGTTTGGATCGTGACAAGTTGGCATCAGAGCCTAGGTTTCAGTGTCATATGGTGTCTATAAAGCTGTGTTGAGAAAAGTCTTTTTTTGTGGGTGTTTTATTCCCAACACTTATAATCAGGAGGCTATGAGGCATTTAGGAATGTGTCACATTCATTTTATTCTACTTTTGGTCTATGGAGTCTGAAGTCTTTAACTATTCCCTAAATCTTCTTTGGATCACCTTTCAGATCATGCTCTCCAGATGATATAAAGTTCATGGAAACTCACCTATCCTACTTGAGGAAGAAATAGATGGATCTCATCCAACTCATGGAGAACAGACCCGGTCAAGGGTCATAATTTCTAATTTTCCTTGTGGAGTTCTATCGGTATCCACTGACACTACTCTGAAAGGTACCACTCATGTACAGTTACCTCAAGAAGAGGTTACCAATGCTGAGTTTCAACATTATCTACATCAATTAACCCAGATAGTGACAACTCTGGCGCACCATTCTAGTCCTATTATTACAGAAGAGAATAAAGAAAGTCAAAAAATAGGCAGAGTAAGAGGTCTTGGTTTTTTAAACAAAGTGGATACCAACAGTATAGTGGTAAGTGGTCTAAGAGAAAGAGTTGTCATAGTCCTAACTCCTATCCTATGGCTGGAGCTCCCTACCTGAACCTATCGAGAGATAAATATTTTTAGAGTGGTAATGCTTCTAGGGCACATGGTGCCCAATCTTAGGCCAGTGGGCCCAATCCTAACCATCCTACCCTCTTTGTAGATATTGTTGTTGGTTTCACCATGGTTGTTACATGAAAGGGAGGAATCAGTATTTTAGTTTTGGTCATTTGAGTCACATGCGGTGGGACTGTCCCGCAAAGATTACCACTTGAGCAAATTGGATACTTGTAATACCCCACATGGTTCTAAGCTAAGAGATGAACCATTTTTCCTACATATGAAATCTTCTATCCTGTGATTCATACTTGAGTACATTACGTACAATGAGTATCCTAGTGATGATATAGCTTATGATACGTTAAGCATGTTCATATGAGTCACTTAGGGTAATACAAGCTAAGAGTTTTTGAATCCATCATGTTTTAGTGTTTAATTTTGTAAGGGTCATATTTGAATGTGTATAACTCGATATTAATATGGTATTTCTACATATTCCTACCACCAAATTATAGAGAATCGAATTAGCTTTCCAATGATACCAATTTTGCCTTAATCAAATACCCAAGCAAAAAGTTATGCCCATTTTCATGAGAGACAGTAAGGGTATGCGATTGGTTAGGCACTGCCCAACAAAACTAAGGTGATTTGTTAGACGCCGCCCAATCTAGCTTGTGCGATTACTTGGGCGCCATCTAACTCAGTTTCAAGTGCCAAAAACACTCTATTTTGAGTTATTTTGAGGGTAATTAAGTCTTTTAACACTCCTTACACGTCCCTAAACTTAACCCTATGAAATATATTGCTCCTAATTACATTACAACCCTACTGACCTCTTAAGTTCATCATCCAAAAGCACTAAAAGAGTAAAACAACTAGGGTTGCATAATTATGCTTGAAAATCCAATTTCAAGTAAATTCCTCCGTAAATCATCAAGAATCTTCTTTCTAAGGTATGCGTGAGTTGATTCATGGACTCTTTTCATCCATGAAGCTCAAGTACCATCTTCTAAATTATGTATTATGATGTTTATGTTGTTTGTGGTTGATGTTCATGTGGTTGGAGTTTGATGATGCCTAAGATGGGATCTTTGTATGTTTTGTGTAAGGATATGGTGGTATTCAATGTATAAATACGTGAAATTGGTGGTTGAATATTTGTAATCTTGATGAATCCACCTATGCTTAAGATGTGCATGCAAGGTGTTTGTGAAAATAACTAAGGGAATAGAAATCATGCTTTTATGACATAATAAGTCCTAAATGACTATTCTATGTTCTAAGTTTATTTTCAACATGATCCCCATGCTATTGTCTTGAATTGAAGATGTTGTATGAGATGCTCAGGATATTGTTGTGGTATAGAATAACCATGATATTGAAGCCATGCAACTATATACATGTGTGCATTCCTGATCATGTGATAGTTTGTTAAGAATCATTCTTATTATGAAATCCTTACTTATGATATTGTGAATTGTGAACTCTACTCTTATGATCAAGTCAATCATGTGTGTAAGTTTCCTTCCATCGAGTCCTGGGGCTACTTGTACCCAAAAACTATAGCTGTGTGCCTAGAGCTAGTGTCATGTTTCAAGACATCATCAATCAAGCTATGTTCCATAAATTGCAGTTAGTCATGTGCTCAGGAAAGAATCAAAAATCTCATGAAAACTCAGTACTCAGTAAAATCAGCAATCTCATGACTTAGCTAGATATCAGATGTTAGTAGTGTTCCGTCAGTCCAAGGAACTCAGTAAACTTAGAATCAGTTCAGTTAAGTTAATTTGTCCAGTGTATTTCAGTTGGGAGTTGGAACTAGAACCGAGCGAGTATGGGGATGGCGGTTTCCCTGTCAGAGAGGTAGAGCTGTTAGCAGAAATCCCTATACTCCAAAACTGTGTAGCCAGCACAGGATAGGAGTCACCTATCAGATTAAGGCTAAACTTGACTATTTTATTGCCTTAGGCTTGATTTCCTATTCAGGGTCACCCGTCAGAGAGGCTTGACCATAGAAGAGATCTCTACCTGTGGCACCATATTGACACCCTTCCAATTAGCGAAAAGATTGGACCCCACCAATATAGTATCGGGGCATGTCGATTAGATAACTACTTCCCACGGTTATAGTCTCAATTATAGAAATTAAGACTGTCAGATACAGTCAACTCAACTTAGTAGTACAGACTCAGAACTATTAGACACGATCAATTCTTATCAGTATTATCTGATCTAGATATCACGCATTAGGTAGGACTGATGTCAGACTAAGCTAAGTTATTCTTATTTATCAGTGTATTCATAGATCACTCGTTAGCTAGGACTAATCTTAGATTCAGATACTCAGATACAGTAAGGAACTTTAATAGTTCCATTGATTCGAGGACCATCCCGTCAGATAGGCTTGGTCTCATATTCAGATGCTTATTATTAGATATAGAGATCACCCAACATATAGGCGCCGGCCAACCTAGCTTGTGCGATTAATTGGGCGCCGCCTAAGTCATTTCCAAGTGCCAAAAAATACTCCATTTATTTTGAGGGTAATTAATAATACTCCTTACACGTCCCTAAACTTAACCCTATGAAATATATAGCTCCTAATTACATTACAACCCTACTAACATCTTAAGTTCATCATCCAAGAGCACTTAAAGATAAAAACAACTAGGTTTGCATAATTAACCCTGAAGATCCAATTTTAAGGAAATTCCTCCATCAATCATCAAGAATCTTCCTTCTAAGGTATGTGTGAGTTGATTTATGGACTCCTTTCATCCATGAAGCTCAAGAACCATCTTCTAAATTATGTATTATGATCTTTATGTTGTTGGTGGTTGATGTTCATGTGGTTGGAGTTTGATGATGCCTAAGATAGGATCTTTGTATGTTTTGTGTGAGGATATGGTGGTATTTAATGTATAAATATATGAAATTGGTGTTTGAATATTTGTAATCTTGATGAATCCACCTATGCGTAAGATGTGCATGCAAGGTGTTTGTGAAAATACCTAAGGGAATAGTAGTCATGCTTTTATGACATAATAAGTCCTAAATGACTACTCCATATTCTAAGTTTATGTTCAACGTGATCCCCATGCTATTGACTTGAATTGAAGATGTTGTATGAGATGCTCATGATATTGTTGTGATATGGAATAACCATGATATTGAAGCCATGCAAGTATATACATGTTGTGTGTATTCCCTATCATGTGATAGTTTGTTGAGAATCATTCTTATTATGAAATCCTTACTTATGATATTGTGAATTGTGGACTCTACTCTTATGATCAAGTTAGTCATGTTTGTCAGTTTTCTTCCATCGAGTCCTGGGAGTACTTATACCTAGAAACTTTAGTTATGTGCCTAGAGCTAGTGTCATGTTTCAAGACATCCTTAGTCAAGCTATGTTCCATAAATTGCAGTTAGTCATGTAACTCGGGAAAGACTCAAAAATCTTATGAAAACTCAGTACTCAGTAAGATTGGCAATCTCATGACTTAGCTAGATATTAGATGTTAGTAGTGTTCCTTTAGTCGAAGGAACTCATTAAACTCAGAATCAGTTCAGTTCAGTTAGTCAGTTCAGCTTAGTTAATCTGTTCAATGTCTTTCAGTTAGGAGTTGGAACTAGCACTGAGCGAGTATGGGGATGGTGGTTTCCCCGTCAGAGAGGCAGAACCATTAGAAAAAATCCCTATACTCCAGAACTATGTAGCCAGTGCAAGACAGGATTCACCCGCCAGATTAAGGCTATACTTGACTATTATATTGCCTTAGGCTTTATTTCCTATTCAGGGTCACCCGTCAGAGAGACTTGACCATAACAGAGGTCTCTACCCGTGGCACGGTATTGACACCCTTCCAATCAGGGCAAAGATTTGACCCCACTAGTTCAGTATCAGGGCATGTTGGTTAGGTGACTGCTTTCTATAGTTACAGTCTCAGTTACAGAAATTAGGACTGTCAGATACAGTCAACTCAGCTCAGTAGTACAGACTCAGAACCGTTAGACATGATCAATTCTTATCAGTATTATCAAATCTAGAGATCACCCATTAGGTAGGTCTGATCTCAGACTAAGCTAAGTTATTCTTAATTATAAGTGTATTCAGAGATCACTCATTAGCTAGGACTGATCTTAGATTCAGATACTCGGATACAGTGAGGAACTTTAATAGTTCCATTGAATCAAGGACCATCCCGTCAGATAGGCTTGGTCTTATATTTAGATGCTTATTATTAGATATAGAGATCACCCGGTAGATAGGCTTGATCTCAATCTCAGATTCAGTTGAGTATTCTCATTATCAGTTTCAGAGATCATCTTTTAGCTAGGACTAATCTCAAACTCAAATATTTAAATACAGTTTGGAACTCAGATAGTTCCCCAGAATTAGGACTGTTAGATACAGTCATCCATGTTATCAGTCATTCAGTATCTCAGTATCCCGAAACTCATGTTGTCAGAGTTCAAACTTAAGTAGTCAGTATCTCCACGAGTTCAGTAGCAATTACGTATATATGTATGTATGTATTCTCATGTCCATATTAGTCAGCATGTTCGTGCATATAAACCCCATGAATTTAGCCTACCCACACGTATACTCAGTACTTTAGTTGTACTGACGCATTTGCACTATGGTGCTTTCTTTTATGTTACACCATAGGTTCTGAGGTTTAGATTCTAGATCAACAGTAGCAGTTAAGTAAGCAGTGTGTCCTCACCTTTTGAGGACATGATTGTTATAATTATTATTCTAGTTATTCAGTTTATTTTTCAGTTTAGGGAGTTAGTTGGAGGCATGTTCCTTCAACTCCTTATTTAGATAATTTAGAAGCTTTCAGATGATTATAGAGTTTTCAAATTTAGACTTTAGTACTTTTAGTTTTGTTTTGGTACTATGATACCACCTTATTTCAGATATTTTATTATTCAAGATTGAACCTTACACCTTCATTGTTCATGTTTCCGCATGTTATATGTATATTATGATGTTATAGGTACAGATATTAGTCATGGGTTAGCTTGTGGTCTTTCAAGTTCATGAGCACCATGTAGCGTTCTGGTTTAGAAAATCAGGGTGTTACAATACTGGTTGCCACTTTTCTATCTCTTTTACTAGGGGCTACTGCTTATGGCTCCGATAATGGTTAGGGTCATTTCAATGACCCCACAATCCTTTAGGGTTCTGATATATCTCCTGATACTGACAATGGTATGTTGAAAACTCTCTTGCCATTATGTGTATTATTTACTTGGTCCCAAGTCCCCTCTCTCTTATGTGACCCAATTTGTTGCTGTGTATTTTGGTTTGTTCCAAAGTATATTTCAAACCCTTTTTCTATTGTTACCTTTATAGGTGGCTCTATAATAATTAAAAGAGTCTATTGGGGGTGTGGCATCTATTGGTAGTAAGGAGACTTTGGTGGATTTATTTGTATTGAATATTTAGATTTTAATTTTATTTTGGGGATGGATTGGTTGCACTCATGTTATGAATCATTGGATTTTTAAGCACGTAAGCTTGTCTTTGAGCTCCCTAATGAATCATTTTTTGAATGGAAAGGTAGTTCCCAAGCTCCTAAGGGGAAGTTTACATTATATCTTAGATATTTGAGACTAATCTCTAAAGAGGTGTCTTTATTAGTATCTGGTTCAGGTTAAAGTTTCTTACTCGAAAGTTTCTTTTTTATATTTAGTTTTGAGGGTGAATGAGTTTCCTGAGATCTTTCCCGATGACCCTCTTTGTATCTTTCTAATGGGGAGATTGAGTTGGAGATTAATCTTGTTTTGGACACTTGTCCAATTTCTATTCCTTCTTTATAGAATGGCACCAATTAAGCTTAAGGAGCAATTAAAAGACCCCTTAGATAAATATTGCATCCATTCTACTGTTTCTCCATAAGGTGCTTTTGTTAATTTATGCATAAGGGCGATGTTTTCCCCTTGAAGTGTGTATGTTATCGGTGGGTGAATAAGGAATTTAAGATGTCCATATTGTGAGGTGCACCATATGTGTATATTCTATAAGGGTTACTTTTTTGTAGTGAATGCTGGTTGATAAATACTAAATTTGAACCTAGATATTGATTTTGATGAGTGGGTATGTTAGCTTAGGAATTGCAATAGAAGAATTATGGAGGTATATTTGGTAGGTTGGACGAGGTGTGTGGAAGGGGTGAGGTTAATGACTTGGGGAAATATGGGAGTGTGAAAGTTGTGACATATTGGCTGGGAATTCAGGCTTAACTGGTGGATTGGGGGTTAAGTCATCTGATGCGTTAGAGAATGGGATTTTGTATGACAATATTAGACGTTAGGTACCATTTGGATGGATAAGATTCAAGGTATACGAGAAATAGGTGTCCATAGTGTACGCCTTTGGTGATACACATTGGAGTAAAGTATTGTGCTTACAGGTGTAATAAGACAAAGATCGAGGGTTATCCTTAAATTTTTTTTTCTAGCGGTGGACTTCAAGGGAAGGTCGGGGTGCATTTACTCCTATTCTAGCAATTCCCTTCTATCTCTGTTAAAAGGGAACTTTGCTAGTGTTTCACACATTTTGGCAGTGCTTATGCCTAAGGTTCGCATTCTGCATTTGCCTTGTTCCTTATATATGAATCTTGACCTTATGTTACATTACCCGTGATATATGCAGTCGTGTTTCTTTCGGTGTCCGGTCTTAAGGACTCCTGTTGTGGTGTGGTATATCTAGATGAATCTTTATATATGACCTAGGTGGTTGCTTATGAATTATCTTATGCATATTATACCATGTCTCATTTTAGGGGTCTCGCCTTGAGTTGCATGCGTAATTCTTGTATTTTTGTTGCATAATGACCCTCTTTATGTTAAGGAGGTAGTAGTTGTGGAGGTGTAAAGATGTTTTGAAATAGGGGAAAATAGAAGTCCCTTGTAGGGGAGATTCTGGGGTGACTACTAGAACTAAGGTTATGGAGAAGAAGGGGGTAAGGTAAGGTTATTGTTATTGGGGATAGATAGGAGAGGAGTAGATGGTGTAGATGGTGTAGAATCTTATGAAAACAATAAAGGTTACTAAAACTTTGGAAGGGTAGACCATACCGCAGGTATAGAAGAGGTAAGCTTAAATATGGCGATTGATGGTTATAACAAATAGTTGTGTTGGGTACTTAGGGAACTGGACTGCAGTGGTTGCGCGGTGTAGTGTTTTTTTTGAATGTAAGGCATAGATCCCAATGGCCTAAGTTAACTCCTTATATCTATGGATAGGCTTAAATATGGAAGTCGTGTATAGCTAAACTTAGGCTTTCTTAATGATGTATCTCTAGGGAATTGTAAGATGGATTGGGCTTGTCCTCTAGCATGAGTTTCATTCATCTGGTACTCTATGTGTTTGTGTTGAGGAAAGGTGTGGGTGATCCTTCGTTGGTTCTTTCCCTTGGAGGATATTGGCATCTTAGACTCATTGTCCTAAGAAGGTCCCAGTAAGGATCTTAGGTCGACAATTTCTTCGGTTGTGAAACAAAAGGTGTGGCTTTGATAAAGGTTCTATGGAGGAACCAAAAGTCCGTGGAAGTCATTTAGGATGCGCAAGAGGACATGGAGTCCAAGTATCCACGCCGGTTGTCCATTCTAGAAATTCATGCATAAGGTATGTGATGTCCATCATATCTTTGTTTTCTACTTTTGTTAAAGAAAAGAATGGTTTCATTGCATCTTTGTTTTCTACTTAGTTAAAGGTTGGGACAGAGGTGTTGGGGTATAAGTCGCGCTTGGTGTATGTGATGATCTTCTTATCTTTGTTTTATGTCTTTGTTTTCTAACTAGTTTGAAGGAATGTTTGATGTGTATCAATGTGTTAACTCGTGTTTGTGCTTTCCTTTACCCATCATTCGAGGATGAATGATCCTATGTGGGGGATAATGAAACACCCTAAACTTTGACCCTTGCAATATTTCATGAGTTTTGAACATTTTGGAAAACGTACGACTTAAGGGTGCTAGTCATATGCTTGGGTACGGTTAAAGGGCCTTCCAGTCATATGTAATCATCATTTTTGGGCTGGTTTCTATCAATGATACGAGTTGGCATCATACAACTTATATGATAGGGTAAGAGTGGTATCTTGCCAAACTGTATGATGCCTATTGTCTAGTCTAGTGGATTCTGACCAAGATACGATTCCAAGGGTACTACTTGTATGTTAGGATACAAGTTAGGAAGGTGTGGTTGTATGATAGACAATATATCAGTCCAAGGTGATGCGAGGATATGAGATAAGGGTACCACTCATACCCTAGGGTATGGTTTAGTGGGATAGGTCGTACCCTCCTGCGGTTAAGTTTTTAGCTTTTAAGCTGAGGGTAGTCGGAATATTTCTGACTCCAAAACCCTTAAGTCCCCATGCTATATGACACTTGGTGGCCTCTCATAACTCTCTTAGAAAGGTAAAAAAATTCACAAATCCTCCCTAAACTCTCTCAAGAAGGTAAGTGTAACGCCCCAAATTTTGTACCCAAAACGCTACACGGTGGTTATGATCCCAAAGGACCACAAGCTAACTCATGACGGATATATGTACCTGTTTACTGCATGATATACTATATAAATGTGGAAACATGAACTGAAAGGCGATAAGGTTCAAAATAGAAACATAATTGATAAAGATATAACATCTGAATAGGGTATGAAATACCCAAAACAAAACTGAAATAACATGATAGTCTGAACATGCTAGTCTGGAAAGCCTCTAACTAACTGAACTGTATGAATAAGGAGTTTATGAGAAATGTCCCCAACTAATTCCGACTACTAAAATGACTAAGTATTGAGATAATGAAATAACAAATCATATTAATCTCAGAGGATAAGTACTCACTGCTGACTGACTGTTGATATCTGGAATCTACTGATGCTCTGGAGCTCGTGTTTCTGAACCTATGGTATAAGACACCATAGGACAAATGCGCCAGTACTTGGAATGCTCTGGTATGCATTTGAGGTAGGATGAATGCATGGGGTTCACATGCATGAATAACATTGACTAACTGACTAATGTGAATATAAGAATACAAGCATGGATACATAGTAACTATATCTGAAATCATGATAACATGAATTAACTGGTAACTAACATGATTGATAACTGAGTTCTAATGGCTAATATAACTGATAACCTGGGTGACTGTATCTGACAGTCCTGAATCTGATGGAACTAGGAGAGTTTTGTACTGTTCTGATTTTACTGTATCTGACAGTCCTGAATTTTGTAAATGAAACTGTGGGAAGTAGTTATCTAATCAAAACACCCCTAATACGCCATTATGGCTGAGTTGGGGTCCAATCTGTAACCCCAATTAGAAGAATATTAATACCACGCCACTGGTAAGGACAAGTTATGGGTGACCCCCATCTGATCGTGTCCCCTAAAGGAGAATGGTGGGACACTCATCTGATAGTGTTTATCCACCTCATCAACCCTCTTCTAACAGTGTTGATGTCTCAACCTATGCTAGCTACATAGTTCTAGAACGCAAGGATGACTTCTAATAATCACACCCTAACTTGAGTGTGTGTGTTACCATCCCTGGGTTCACTTAGTGTTAAATCCTACTCCCATCTAAATAGACACAGAACATGGATTACTGAACTAAACTGAATTGACTAAATTAACTGAATTAGCTGAATTCCGTTGACTGACGGAAGATTATTGAGTTTTTTTTTCCTGAGTCATGAGACTGATTGAATTCTACTGAACTTGGATTGACTGAGAGTATCTTGTAACATAACACTGATTCTAGGCACACAATTATATTTTTTGGGTACAAGTACCCCCAAGACTCAATTGAAGGAAACTGACAAGGCATGACATTCTTGAATACAAGACTAACATTAACAATCTATAATATAATAATTAAAAACATTCCATGAGCATTTGATTAACATAGCTTGGTATGTGAATAAGATAGCATGTATACATAGCATAATGTAATATGGCTAATTCATGAGCAATCCGACAAACAATTTCAATACATAAGAATTGCATAGAAGTCATTTTGGATCACAATTAAGCTACAGTGCATAATTTTTATCCTCCTACACATTTTATCAAACACCTTACATATACCTCTTAAGGCACAGGTGAAATCATCAAATTTCACAAATCATAAACCACCAAATTCATGGATTTCAATTTATATGCTAACATAGTTTTCATAATTTCACATAAGGATCCCAACATGGGAATAAAACAACAACCATCACATAACTTGAGCAACCCACAATATAAAAATCATGATTCATAATTTAAAATAATGTTTTTGAGCTTTATGGATGAATAGATGGTGAGATTTAGCAAAGATTGATGGTGAGATTTTCTTGAAATTGAATCCCCAATTGAAACCCTAGCTTCTTCTTGACAGAAAATTAAGAGAAACTAGTATATTTTGGGTGAAGAATGACTAAATCACGTATTATTTGGTTTAAATAGGGGTGGGAAATTGACACTTTTAACCCAGGACATGTCTTTTAAATTCAGTGAAATTTTCCTAAATTGGATCCCTGGCGCGATGCAGAAAAATCACGTTGAGACACTGGAAAAAGGACAATTTCCATTTTAGCTTGTGGCGTGGTGCGCCACCAACTGATTTGGCACTGTTTTACGACAGGAACTTGAAATAGTCATAACTTCTTAGACGGTTATTGGATTTGGGTGAATCTTATATCGATGGAAATCTTATTGAAAATATTAAAAATTCCTCTTGGAATAAACATCATTTAATTTAGAAGATAATACTATACATTCTTTAGACAAAATTAGTTAGGAAATTTTAGGGTATTACAATATCTTCCCCTTGGGAACATTCGTCCTCGAATGAGACTGACTGAGAGGGGAGAAATGATAAGCCGAAGTACACACTGAACATGAACAATGAAACATAACTACATAACTGACATTTCTGAGATTCATACAGAGTATGCATATTTGATGCATGATTTCATGATTGAGGTGATACTTGAATGCATAACTGAGAGTACTGATAAGCTGATCACACATATCTGATGCATGAATTCATGATGGAACTGATTACATGATTGAGATTTCTAATAATTGAGTTTTCTCACAAGGAGAATGCATATCTGATACATGGACACATGTCTAATCTGATGCATGAACATATAATTGAATCTGCAGTGGTACTTAGTACCCAGTTTAAAAATGGAATCCTAAGCATGAGGCTGATATCAAGTTGTAACTGAAATCTGGAAATGAAAACTGAGAACCTTAAGGAGAATTGTTACCTTGACCTAGAACTGATTCAGCGGAGAAGAGGTGAGGATACTTTGTATACATGTCTACTTCTGCTTCCCAAGTAGCTCCCTCAATAGACTGATTCCTCCAAAGAACTTTGACTTGAGGGACTTTTTGGTTCCTCAGTCTACGAGTCTGATAGTGTAGAATTTTGACGAGAATCTCTTGACAAAGGAGGTTGTTTAGAATATCTATGATCTGAATAGGGACTACAACCACTGGGTCACCTATGCACTTCTTAAGTAAAGAGACATGGAAGACTGGATGAATTGAGGCTTGATCTGAAGGAAATTCAAGCTCATAAGCTACCTTGCCGAAATAACTGAGAATTTTTAAGGGGCCGATATATCAGGGACTGATATTTCCCTTCTTGATGAACCACTTCACTCCTTTCATGGGAGAGATCTTTATATAGACATAGTCACCAATATCGAACTCGAGATCCCTTCTACGCACATCTACATAAGTCTTATATCAGCTCCGAGCAGCCCGAAGTCTTTCTCTGATCAACTGGAATTTCTCTAAGGCATAGAACACTAAGTCAAGCCCTATAACTAAGGTCTTAATAACTTCAAACCAACTGATTGGAGATCTGCTCCTCCTACCATAGAGAGCTTCAAATGGAGCCATTTAAATACTGGAATGATAGCTATTATTGTATGAAAACTCAATAAAAGGAAAGTGGTCATTCCAACTACCCTTGAAATTAGTTGCATACGCCATTAGTATATCTTTTAGGGTCTGAATGGTCCTTTCTGCTTGACCATCTGTCTGAGAATAAAAGGTTGTGCTGAGATGAACATAGGTACCAACACCCTTTTGGAATGCTTTCCAGAAATGAGAGGTGAACTAGGTACCTCTGTCTGATATAATAGATAAAGGAATATCATGTAATCTGACCAACTCCTTAATATAGAGTTTGGCATAATCCTCGGCAGAATAAGAGGTATGAACTGGAAGGAAATGAGCCAATCCGATCATTCTATCTACAATGACCCAAACTGAATCATGCTAATGATGAGTACGAGAAAAACCCATCATGAAGTCCATGTTCACTTCTTCCCACTTCCAAGTAGGAATACCGAACTCCTGCATGGACCCACTAGGCTTTTGATGCTCTATCTTAACCTGCTAACATATAGAGCACTTAGCCACAAGCTCTGAAACCTCTCTCTTCATCCCACTCTATCAACAGATCTCCCGTAAGTCATGGTATATCTTTGTGGCCCCTGGATGAATTGATTAGCGCACACCATGTGCTTCTGCAAGAATTCACAACCTTAAGTCATCTACATCTCAAACACAGAGATGACCTTGACAACACAATACACCATCTCCCCCTTGGGAGAAAACCTCTACTTTTTTATCCTTGACTGACTCTTTCAACTTGACTAGACTGGGATCTCTATCTTGCTTTTATTTTACCTCAAAAACTAGATATGATTCTGAACTACTCTGAACCCATATGTCTCCCTCCTCTGTATCGACTAAGCGAATGCCTAGTCTAGCAAGCTGATGGACTTCCTGAGTTAACTTTTTCTTACTATCCTCAACATAAGCAACACTACCCATAGACAGTTTACTGAGAACATCGACCACTACATTGGCCTTGCTCAGATAATAAAGGACACTTATGTCATAATAGTTCAAGAGCTCTAACTACCTTATCTGATGAAGATTGATATCTTTTTGAGAAAAGACATACTGAAGGCTCTTATGATCTGTGAACACATCTATATGAACCCATATAGATAATGCCTCCAAATTCTTAAGGTAAATACTACGACTGTTAACTCAATATCATGAGTCAGATAATTCTTCTCATGGATTTTAAGCTGTCTGGAGGACTAGGCTATGAACTTACCATGCTACATGAGGACACAACCAAAACCTACTCTGGATGCACAAAAATACACTACGAAACTATCTAAACCATCTGGAAGAGCTACAATTGGAGCTGAGGTGAGTCGAGTCTTTAACTCCTGAAAACTCTTTTCGTAAAGATCTGACCACTGAAACGTTTCTTCTAAGTTAATCTAGACATAGTGGATGAAATAGACAAAAATCCTTCAACAAAGCGTCTATAATAGCATGCCAAACCCAGAAAACTCCTGATATCTGATGGAGAGATAGGTCTGGGCCAGTTTCTTACTACTTCAATCTTTTGAAGATTACTCTAATGCCATCACCGAAAATGATATGACCAAGGAATTCTACTGACCTTATCCAAAATTCACACTTACAAAATTTGGCAAATAACTGATAATTTCTGAGATTTTGAAGTACAATTCTGAGATTGTCTGCAGGATCATGCTCACTGCGGGAATAGACCAAAATATCATCTATAAAGACTATGATGAACATGCCCAAGTACTGCTTGAACTCATGGTTCATCAATTCCTTGAAAGCTACTGGGGCATTGGTAATACCAAAGGACATGAATAGGAATTCGAAGTGACCATACCGAGTATGAAAGGCTATCTTCAGAATGTTACATTCTTTGACTCTAAGCTAATGGTAACCTGATCTTAGGTCAATCTTAGAGAAATAACTAGCACCTTGAAGTTGGTTAAACAAGTCGCTGATTCTGGAAAGTGGATACTTGTTATTGACTATGACTTTATTAAGTTAACGGTAGTCTATACATATTTTGAGAAAACCGTCTTTCTTTCGCACGAATAAGACTGGTGCACCCCACGGGGAAACATTAAGTCTGGCAAACCCCTTATCTAATAGATCCTTCAACTGCTGTTTCAATTCGTTAAGTTCTGGTGGTGCCATTCTGTATGACAGAATACATATAGACTGAGTATCTGGAAAAAGATCAATGCCGAAGTCTATTTCCCTTTTGGGTGAAATCCCTAGAAGATTTTTGGGAAAGACATCTAAATATTTATTCATGACTGGGACTGGGTCAAGACTGGGAGTTTCAGAAATAGTATTCTTAACTCGAACAAGATGATATACACATCATTTTTTGTGCTCAAAGGTAGGAAATATACTGACCTCTGAAAGCAGATACACTACTATTCCACTCTAGAATGGGTTTATTTAGAAACTGGAACTGGAATATTCTGTGTCTGCAGTCGACTGTGTCATAGTAGGAATGAAACCAATCTATGCCAAGAATGACATCAAAATCACATATCTCTAATTCAACTAAGTCTGCTGAAGTAACTTTTGGAAATATCATAATTGGGCAGTTCCTGCATACCCGTTGGGCTATTATGGTTTTACCCACTGGGTTAGAGACTGAGAGGTTATCTACTATAATTTTAGGACGGACTCCAAAATCGACTTCTATATTGGGACTAACAAAAGACAAAGAAGCTCCTTCCTGGATCTAGCAAAGCATAAACATGCACCTTAAAGATCTATAACATACCAATAGCCATATGAGGAGAATTTTCCTAATCTTGCTGGGATTGGAGAGCACAAAGTCAGTTTGGGCGTGGCCTACTTATAGGCCTGAAAGTGGCACCCAGCTGATTTGGACAATCGAACTGAGTTGAGGAGTAGAGATGACTCTGATAACCTAAATGGGGGAAGTCTCTGACTCTATGGCCGGTCTTGCCACATCCGAAATAGACATCGCTACCATCTCTGCAAGCACCCTTGTTGATCTTACCATAACTCTGACAAAGGGGATTTGTTCTGGCATTGCTAACACTTCCCTGATACTTAGAGTCTGGCTCCCTATCTTTATTACCCTCTCTGAACTTAAGAGATGGAGCACTAGCTAAAGAAGGAGATGGAACTGACGGCTTAAGAAAAAACTGAGAACGATTTCCTCTTTCTAATTTAGGTTGAGAAATGTTGAAACAACCTATCTTTGCTTTCTTATTCTGCTTCTCCCTCATCTTAATCTTTTGATATTCTATCTACTGAGCATGAGTCATAAGCTTGGCTAAAGTCATGTCACTATTCAACATCGCATACCTACACTCATTGACCACTCTATCGTTCATCCCAGAAACAAACTTACTAATCTTTGTCCTACTGTCTACAATTACTGAGGGGCATATCTGGCTAATTGTAAATTTAAGAGAATACACTTTCACCTTTATGTTGCCCTGCCTGAGGTTGATAAATTCTAACACCTTAGTTTCTCTCAGCTCTAGGTGAAAGAACCTTTCTAAGAATGTGGTGACAAACTCCTCCCACTCTATAGGCCCTGCATCATCTGGCCTTTCTGACTTCCACTGCTTGTACCAAGTGTGAGCAACATCTTTCAACTGATATGCATCTAGCTCAGCACTCTTACTAGGAGTAACCCCCATGATGTCTATAACTTTCTAGACCTGATCGATGAATTCTTGAGGGTCCTCATCTGACTTAGACCCTAGAAAGGATGAATGATTCATTTGGGTGAAATCCTGAATCCAGGCTACAGCTGAAATTGCCACTGGGTTGGCCAGAATGACAGTTGGTCGTTCATTCTGAGCGGCAACTGACTGAGTAAGAGTAGTGAATGCAGCTCTAAACTCTGCATGAAAAACATGTTCGACTAAAGGTTCTTTGGGCTGAGTGGCTGAATGATTCCTGTTTCTTCTTTTAGGAGGCATGTTCTATAGAAAAAAGGGAGAAAAAGATTATACTGAGAGATTGACTTGAGATAATGCTCACTAGCACGACATGAATACTGAAAGAAGGGAAACTGTTCCTAAAATATCTCATAGCCTCTTATACATAAATATGGCGCGCAACACACCCATGTACAAGACTTTACTAGATATGGCTTTTATATTTCCTAGGACTATATTAGACCTTAGGTATGATACCATATTTGTAACGCCCCAAATCTGGAACCCAAAATGCTACACGATGATCATGACCTTGGATGACCATAAGCTAACCCATGACTTATATTTGTACATATTTACTGCATGATACACTGTATAAATGCGCAAACATGAACTTAAAGGCCATAAGGTTCAAAACTATAACATAAGTGATAAAGATATAACATCTGAATAGGGTATGAAATACCAAAACAAAACAGAAATAACATGATCGTCTTAACATGCTAGTCTGGAAAACCTCTAACTGAATGAACTATCTGTATAAAGAGTTGATGGGATATTCCCCCAACTAACTCCGACTACTAAAATGACTAAGTACTGAGATACTAAAATAAAAAATCATTTCATCCTCGGAGGATGAGGACTCACTGATGACTGACTGCTGATATCTAGAATCTACAGATACTCTAGAGCTCGTTTCTCTGAAACTATGGTATAACACAGCATAGTGCAAATACATCAGTACTTTGAATATACTGGTATGCAAGTGAGATAAGCTGAATGCATAGGGTTCATATGCATAAACAATACTGACTAACTGACTAATGTGAATGTAAGAATACATGCATGAATACATAGTAACTATAACTGAGATCATGATAACATAAATTTACTGGTAACTAACATAACTGATAACTGAGTTCTGATGACTAATATAACTGATAACCTAAGTGACTGTATCTGATAGTCCTGAATCTAATGAAACTAAATAAGTTCCATACTGTTCTGAGTTTACTATATCTGATAGTCCTGAATTTTGTAACTGAAACTGTGGGAAGTAGTTATCTAACCAATATGCCCCTAATACACCAATGTGGCTGTGTTGGAGTCCAATCAGTAACCCCAATTAGAAGGGTGTCAATACCTCGCCACTGGTAAGGACAAGCTGTGGGTGACCTCATCTTATAGTGACCCCTAAAAGAGAACGGTAGGACCCTCCTATGATAGCGTTTATCCATCTCATCAACCCTTATCTGATAGTGTTGATGTGTCAACCTATGCTGGCTACATAGTTCTGGAACACAAGGATGACTTCTAAGGATCACACCCTCATCTAACGGTGTGTGTTCTAAACCCCTGGTTCACTCAGTCCTAATTCCTACTCCCGTATGAATAGACACTGAAAATAGATTACTGAACTGAATTAACTGAATTCACTGAATTTCGTTGACTGATGGAATATTACTAAGTTCTATTTTTCCTGAGTCATGAGACTGATTGAATTCTACTGATCCTGGCTTGACTGAGAGTATCTTGAAACATGACACTGGTTCTAAGCACACAGCTATATTTTTCGGGTACAAGTACTCCCAGGACTCGATGGAAGGAAACTGTCAAGGCATGACATTCTTGAATACATGACTAACATCAACAATCCATAATATAATAATTAAAGACATTTCATGGGAATTTGATTATCATAGCTTTGTACGTGAATAAGATAGCATGTAAACATAGCATAATTTTATATGGCTAACACGTGAGCAATCCGACAAACAATTTCAATACATAAGAATAGCATGGAAATAATTTTGGATCACAATTAAGCTATAGTGTATAATTTCTATCCTCCTAGACATTTTATCAAACACCTTACATGCACAACTTAAGGCATAGGTGAAATCATCAAATTTCACAAATCATAAACCACCAAACTCATGGATTTGAATTTATATGCTAATGTAGTTTTCATAATTTTGCATAAGTATCCTAACATGGGAATCTAACAACAACCATCACATAACTTAAGCAACCCACAACATAACAATCATGATTCAAAATTTAAAATAGGGTTATTGAGCTTTATGGATGAAAGGAATCCATAAATCAACACAACAATACCTTAGTTCCTGGTTTAGCAAAGATTGATGGAGAGATTTTCTATAAATTGAAACCATAGCTTGTTCTTGAGAGAAAATTGAGACAAAATAGTATATTTTAGGTAAAGAAAGGCTAAATCATGTGCTATTGTATTTAAATAGGGGTGGGAAATTGTCCCTTTTAACCCTGGATGCGTCTTTTAAATTCAGTGAAAATTTCCCAAATTGGACCCCTGGCACGACGCGAAGAAATTGCAATGAGACATTAGAAAAAGAACAATTTCCATTTTAGCCTGTGGTGCGGTGCACCACCAACCAATTTGGCACTATTTTATGACAAGAACTTTAAATAGTCATAACTTCTTACCCGGTTATCTAATTTGGGAAAATCTTATATCGATGGAAAGCTTATTGAATTTCCCAAATAAAAAAAAGTGTAAATCTTAAAAATTCCTCATGTAATAAACATCATTCAATTTAGAATAGAATACTGGACATTCTTAAGACAAATTAGTTAGGAAACTTTGGGGTATTATAGTTGGCTAGGGTTTTCATCAAGTTATTCATCTAGAGGCTAATGAGTAAAGTTCTCTCCATGTATCTTTTTTAATAAGGACTGTTACTCGACCCTCATTCTTAATTCCAAGCAAAGGCATGTTTTATGTATGGTTTTCATGGCATAAATGTGGTATGGTTTATGGTTTTGAATATATGTTGGGGGTTTTGGTTATAAATTGTTTGGTTATGGTTTTCCAATGATTTAATTGTGGTTTCCATGTTTTAATGGTGGTTTAAACATGTGCTTGAATGGGAATGGTTAATTGGTACTTTGTTTTAGTTTAGAAAACTATATGCCCTCAACATGTTTGATAAAATGCTTATGAGAATTTTTTTTACTATATTGTTGGACTTTCATTGAAAATTTTGCATTGTATAAAGTGGTAATGCAACCCTAACTGGTTTGGATGTTCTTTAATCATTAAATGGTAATGTATTGATGGTCATGGATTAATTGAATACACTAGTGGGTTACATGTTAATCCCCTAAGCAAACTTATTATTGAACATCTTATGGGGTACATGGGAATCCCCCTAATAACTTTATAATGTAATTGATGGGTACATGTGAATCCCTGCTTTAAAGATGATGGCTAAGGACATTTCTTGCAAGCTATAGTCAATATGACGAAACCACTATTTATAGCCTCGGTTAATAATAAATGGAATGTTGTTTTGGTTGTGTGCTAATAATTTTAATTTGGCAATAATGGCCTGGTGTGAGAGTAAATCGTAAAGATGCGAGTCCTATAGACGGACACTGGAAACTCATGTTTGCCAACATGAGGATTGTTCATAGAAAACATATATGATACTTATGGCATACACGGGAATCCCCTATGTTACAGTTGTATATATGTATCATTAAAAGCGAAAGGTTCACGAGAATCCCCTACTTCGATGGTATGTGCGGTTCATAAGTCTACATGCATTGTGGCCCGTTCAGGGGGTAACATTGGACCCATATAGCCCATGGGTGATTCTAGGACGGTTGAGCTACATAGACCCATATTAATGGTTTTAAGACATACTAAACCCGGTGACACAAATTGAACTTTAAATCATGTTGTATAGGCACCTCAAGCTCACACGAATTGGAGGTCACCCCAATAACCCAACCTAATCATCCCGTTATGCCATAGGAGTTGGAAAAGCTCCAACTCATATATCAAAATAGTGGAAAATAATATCATAAGACAATATTATATTCATGACAATACTTTGTACATGTTCACAGTTGTTCACAACACCTCTAAACAAAATCGGAGTCAATAAGTATATATGTCTGGACAAGCCCCCGAAAATAGACAAACAAAGTCTTAAGTGATTAATTCTAAAGATAAGGAGAACGAGATGACGCATTATGAAGTAACGAATCTCACCACTTCAAGTAACAGCATGAACCGCCTCAATCTACAAGTCACTGCATGGGAAAAGAAGAAGGTGCTCTAGGCCCTAGGTCGTGTGGGGATATAGCGCCCGGAGTTGGTCAATGGTTGGAATGCTAGTTTGTAACTCAAGGTTAGGTGATAAAATAAATCATCAATCAAAATCAAGTTATTATATCACATTTCACCATATTCATACACTTACAGGTATATCACAAACCAAATCAAGATATTAAGGCTCATTATCACCCTTAAGTATTCATTCATTAGAGGTGAAGTGGAGGTCTACCACCTCCCACGTATATTGACTCATCATTCTTAATACACCAAGGACCTTAGCCACATTAACATTACCATTAGACCGAGGACTTTACCGTGTACACACATTCATTTTTCTAAGGACTTTAGCCACACACATCATCAATCAACAAGGGACTTCACCCACACACATTCATCATTCAAAAAAGGTACTTTACCCATACACATTGGTGGACTTTACCATAAGCCATCGTTGGACTTTACTACTGACCATGGGTCGACTTTACAACAAGTCTCTTCATGAGATGAGGTGCTTTAACCTTAAAAGCTTTTTTAAGCAATGGACTTTACATTGCATTTTCATTGAGCGGGGGATTTTAACTCTAAGTCATATCATTGGCAAGGTACTTCACCCTTAATCCTTTACATAAGGAAAGGGACTTTATGTAACGCCCCGAAAATGGGTCCCAAGACATCACATGGTTCTTGGACCATAATTGATCCCAAGCTAACCCTTATATTGGCATAATTCATGAGCTTCTGAATAAGATATATAAATCTAAACAAAATAAGTAGAAGATAAATCTTTCCTGAATATGATTAATATAAAACTAAATTCACACTATTACAACTCTGCTTTTACAAAGAAACTAAAATTGAATACATTAACTTTACTGACTATCTATGAAGCCTCTACTAATACTGACTATAAATAGTTGGAAAGCTACTCCAACTATCGCTAATCAATACATATGAATAAGAAAGTAAAGAATATAAATAGGTGTAACTAAAGTCCCTGAAGTAGAAAACTCATCATCTCATAGGCTGAAATCTGCAACTGCCTGAATCTGAATATGCATACTGAAACTTATACCGACATTATAAGACAATGTAGCACATACACGTATATGTGGATCAGTACTTTGGAAATGCACTGAGCATATAGGGGGTGAATGCATAAGTAAAAATATACCTCATTATCATTATTTATAAAAAAAATACATGATAAATGTAAATGACTCACATAGCTTAAGAAATCTGAAATCTAAAACTCATAAATCATGAATAATGAATCATGTAGTATAAATTTCATGAGTCATTACACTTAGTTCTAAAATCTGTAGTTTTATTCCCTTCTCAAAACATATAGACTAAGTGGTAAAGTGCTCACCTCTGTATCTGAAAGCTAAGACTGTAACTTTGAAACTAAATATCAAGTAAAACAATATTTGAATAAGCTTGTGAGCCTTTACACTTAGTATATAAAAATCTTTACTGACAAGGAAATCTTTCAAAGCTTTAGGAAAAATAACTCATCCCAAAGGCAAATACTTCAGGAACTAATCTGAAAATCTTACTATTAGGGAAAAATACTCAAAAGCTATTTATTAACTTTTTACTAGCAGGGAGGTTCTCTTAACCGACATAAACCATGCAAGCTACATGAAGTCCAACTTTTTGTCTTCCTAACGAAGAAACCTCACGTTGGTGAGAGGCGTCATACTCTTTCCAGGGAGTATAACCTTAACTCAGTGCTCACTATCTCGGCCTTAGGACCATTAATCTCAATCCTACGGAGGCATGTAGTTTTGGGGTATGAAACCGTAGTAGCTTACCCAACTCGGTGCTAAATACTACTCCCTTTAATTAGCTACACTCTTCTCATTGGAAATTCACTTTTAAAAAAAAATAATCTCATGGTTTATAATTAAAACCAAACTCATATATTTCTACAATCTGAAATAAACTCTGAAAAGTGGATTCCAAAACTCAACTGGGATCCGAAGATCAAACACTTTTATTAAAATCAAAATATACTAATCTCAGGGTGTTCAAAACACAAGTTGTTGAAATATAAATTCCCAAATTAGGGCCTGATAACCCATTTTTCAACATATATAAATTCATAGAAATCATGCTTGTTAATGAACTCAATAATAATTTAACGCAAAATCTGAAAATTTTTGTCATAGGCTTGAAAATATGAGAATAGACACGAAACTTATCTTCAAAATCTCTCAAAAATCATAATCTTGTAAATAGTGATAATGGGTATGAAATCCCAATTTAGAACTCATGTATAAACATTCAAAATCATAGCAAAACATAAGGCTCAATATGCTTCTTGAACATACTTCAACAATATCAAAATAATAAGATCAAGAATCTCAATATCATGCTTAAACTCAATTTGGAAATCTAGAAAATTACATTGCGCACATAAATACATGAAAATAGTCATGCAATTCAATATTCATTCACTTGTAAACTCATAATCATCAAATACTTATAATTGGGTATGAACCCTACTTTCAAATAATAAGATAATTGCTTAAAAATCTAATTTTGGGCACAATGACGAAAGGATTGTCCTTGTTCATAACCCCGCATACCTCAATTGATGATCTTAGTTGAGAAAGCTTGAATCTTTGATTCCTATGATGAATTGAACATTAAAGCTTAAACTTTGAACCCTTCGGAGTTGATCTTGAAAACATTCTTGAAGTTCTGGGATTAAGAACCCTAAATTCTTGATCTTTTTGTTAAAGACAAGAAGATGAAATTGATGATTCTTGGGGGGATTGATTAAGGTTGTTCTTGAGGGAAAAATTTGAGAATGGGGGCAAATAATGCCCCTATTGAAGTCTTAGATCGTTTTTTTACGACCTGAGTTGAGGTGGAAAAAGACCTCATTGCCCCTTATTAATTTAAAATAGAAATTCATAACCCGCATCCCAATTTTTCCCTTTAGAGAAATGCGCTACCATAGAGGTAGGCCTCTACCTCACACTAAAATAGCTATAAATTTTCGTTCGGGTACCAAATTGTTGAGAAATTGGTATCGTCGGAAAGCTAATTCAATTATGTACAATTTGATGGATCTTGGGATGGAAAACTCCATGAATATAAAATTTTATACACATTTAAAGTTGACGCTTATAGGATTGAATGCCAAATTTTGGTCAAATCTAATGTTATTAGCTCAACTTGGCTCTAAGTGACTTCTATGAATATTATTCACCTAATAAGGACTTCACATACTTAGGATTCAATTCATTCCACAAGAAGTCAAATTATGGATGAAGAGTATGACAATTACACCTTCACCGCGATGCGTTGAAATCTCATTAAGCTACTGGAAAAGGAAGAGTGCGAATTTGCACACTAGCGCAAGCGGTGCTATCGTGTTGTGCCACTGGAAATTGATAATTGGGAATTTGGACCTCTCTGCGATGTGCCAATATTGCGCAGGTCAGTGGGAATGTGACAATTGCCATTTTGGCATCCACTGCGATGCGGTGAGTGCCCAGGTGGGATACAGCATTACTAAAAGTTCTCTAACTTCTTCACCGAGTGTTAGATTTGGGATAATTTGATATCGATGGAAAGCTTATTCAATTTTCCACAAAATGGAACGTCTAAATCTGGAAAATTTCATCTGAAATAAAGGTTATTCCTTTTTGAAGCAGACTCTTAACATTCTTGGAACGAATTTTAAGCTAGGAAATACACGTGGTGTTACAATATCTCCCCCTTGGGAACATTCTTCCTCAAATATGGATAATTAAGCTGAAAATATTGAAGAATCTGAGGTTATAAGCTACCATGCACAACTGAAATAAATTGAAGAACTGAATCTTAAACATAATGAGTTATGGAACTGATCTACGAATGCATGAATTCTCATGAAAATAACTATATGGATGATATTGAAACGAGGGCGTCATCTTATGAGTAACCATTACTTTAGGTTTGATCTGATTTGTTGAGAAAATAAAAGAGGTTTATGACATGAAAAACTCATGGAATTACAGTATCTCCCCCCTGGGATTGTTCTTCCTTGAATGATACTGATTTTATTGAAATACTAGAAAAAAACTGAGATGACGAACGGGAAGCTTACGAGTTGAATCATGATTGATCATCTAGATTCTGAAACTGATGCATAAACTAAGATAAATTCAAAAGGTACACGAAGTGAGCAAATTTCCTCTTAGAATGATATGACTAGATGGGAAGATTGAAAACCATAGAAACTTGTCTGTTTGGCTGCCAGACTGAATTACAGGCTAAACAGGTTAATTCATATTGTACATTCCACTTCAAAGACTACATTCAACTTTCTACTAGGATCTCACTAACGCACAATACATCCATCCAAATATATACAAACATGACATTCAAGCTTATCTTTATAACCACGTATGCACTTCTAACACACATACATGAAAGCATCTTTCTCATATTGTCCAATACCTCTATCAATAACAACTTCCATTCACTATTCAATTCTTAGGAAGACACAAATAAAATATTCCCAACTAACCAAGTCATACAAAAAGCTTCCCAACCATAACACATTTACTTTCTCCCATCCACACAAGTATTCATCATCATACTAGAATATAGAAGTTTGACTTAGTTACTTACCGTATCATCTCCCCCTTAGCTTTAAGCCATCACTGTAAGTCTGTGAACCACTATATAAACTCTAATCTAAACTGCAATCACTTTACTATAGAGTCTGGCATAAAATCAATACACATAAAACTAAACTTACCCTGAAGGACTGTATCTTAACGTGTAACTCCCAATGCTAGTACCTCCTTCTGATATTCCACTCTTAGATTTCTATAGCCTCAAAAGACATCATATAACAACTTAAACACTCACTAACTTAGAATCTTCATGGTATCACTAGATCTTTATTTCACAACACCTAGAGCTTCAACTCTTACTTCTATTCTCTTAATCTTTAAGGATTTAAACTTAGATTCAAACACTTAACACGAACATCATCAATCTTTAATAAACCAGACTACCCATGTCATAGCTTACTAATATCACCTCTCTAAACTTGTATTTCTAAACCATGAGAATCAAGATCACACCAAAAAGGCTCAACATCATCTAACCATAACTCCGTGGTTTAGCTATTAAGAACGTCATATATATATATATATATAACTAGTCTCCTTCCAGTTAGCAACTCAATGGTACTACTAATCACACAAAATACGTAATAATCCTAAAAAATAATGTAGACCCATATTACCCTAGGCATACTTGTACATCATACATACAACATCATACTTAATTACGAATCAAGTAAACTTAAAGCTCTTGCATACATTGTTCAAACCTATTGGATCACTCCCATATAAATAGCATCATTAACCAAGAAATCATCATATAAACCTTCATGACCACCAACCATTCAAACTTAACTTTTATTGCTCAACTTGATTTACAACCCAATCTCACACACAATTCTCACTTTGAAACTATAAAATAAAATATCAAGACACACTAGCCAACTAGAACTTTATAACAACAATAATCGATCATAATCATATGGCCTACCTTATTCATAATCCATTAACGAATCCTCCTTTTACACATCATTACTATTTACCCAGTTTATACATCTAAGTTACCATCATAGCTCAATAAATTTCATCTAAACTCCTTTCTGTAACCTCAAGGAAACAGCACTCAACCACCAATTACTTTCATCAATAACCTATACTCTTCTAGCACAACAAAAATCACCAATGACTTTTCATACTTCAAGCAAACAACAATTCTCCTTAACTAATAACTCCTTCCCTACCTTTTACTAAACTAACAAATAAGGACATATCACTTCATTACTAGCCCAATCATATGCAAAAAAAATTCATCTATACATATATATTCTATAAATCTCCCTTACCATCCTTCTTGTCACTACACCTTTAAACCCCTAGTTCCAACCAACACAAGAACAACAAAATGAACAACAAATTATTTGTGAATCAAAATAGGTCTCACACGACTTCACTAGACTTTGATTTTTGTGTTTTGAATAAGAAAATAAGATGAATAATATAGCGACTATGATATTGCATCGAAAGAGCCCCACACTGCTTCACTAGACTTTCAGTTTCAACAACACAATGATTACAAGATTACAAGAGATAGAAACTAAACACACAATATTCAATGATCTAAGAATACACATCTTACTCTGTCTTAAGTCAACGGCTCATACAAATAAGAACACAACTTTAAACTTGAGGGGCTTATAACATACTAGAAGGCTCCTCTCAAGCCACTTTCTGAGACTTCTGAAACTTCTTGCTAGAAATTCTAAGAGCATTATTAGAGGAGGAAATTGAAACTTGTTGGTCATGCTATCTCAAGATTAATACATAGATAGGGAAGTATAGATTTACATCGTGGATTCTGAGGAGGAATCTGAAAGCACATCTGACTTGGGCTTAGTGCAAGATTTGTATGAACATGAATAAAGACCTTTTTTTTAAACTCAAAAGCACTTGTGGGATACTTTCTAGCCTTCTTATAATACCATAACTATCTATGGAGAATTAAGCTTGACTATTTCTGATACCTTGAAAATAAGGCAAAGATGGGCCGAATAGAATAAGATGAGAATCTGTATAAGTTTCTTGGAGAATCTTTCTATGGCACAATTTGAGACTTAAAAGAATGGAGACATTTCCCAAATTCCTTGTAGCCTCTCGAAAAAAAAGTATAGACGTCTCCATACCATTTTGGAAGACTCTACTAGACATGGCTTCACAGACATCCTAGTACACTTGAACTCTGTGCTCTGATACATGTTTTTAATGCCCCAAAAATGGGTCTCGAGACGTCACACGGTGCTTAGGACCACAAGTGATCCCAAGCTAACCCTTACACTTACATAACTCATGAGCAACTAAATAAGATACAAAAATCTAAACTAAATATGCAAAAGATAACCCTTTCCTATATCTGATCAATACAAAACTGAATTCACACTATTACAACTCTTCTTTTACAAAGAAACTAAAAATGAATACATTAACTTTACTGATTGTCTATGAAGCCTCTACTAATACTGACTATAAATAGTTGGAAAGCTACTCCAACTATCGCTAATCAATACATAGAATAAGAAAGTAAAGGATATAAATAGGTGTAACTGAAGTCCTCGAAGTAGGAGGACTCATCATCTCACAGGCTAGAATCTGCAACTGTCTGAATCAGTACTTTGGTAATATATTGAGCATATGGGGGGGGTGAATGCATAAGTTAAAGCATATCTCGTAATCATCATTTATAAAACAATGCATGCTAAATGTAAATGACTCACATAGCTTGAGAAATCTAAAACCTAAAACTCATAAATGATGAATAATGAAGCATGTAGTATAAATCTCGTGAGTCATTACACTTAGTTCTAAAATCTATAGTTTTATTCCCTATTCAAAACATATAAACTAAGTGTCATAGTTTTATCCATATTTAATTTCTCCCATCCACATTTACTTAACACAGACATAATCAATCATTAATAAACCGAATTGCCCATGTCGTAGCTTACAAATATCACTTCTCTAAACTTGTATTTCTAAACCATGAGAATTAAGATCACACCAAAAAAGCTCAACATCATCTACCATAACTTCTTAGTTTAGCTATTAAGAACATCATATAACTAGTCTCTTTCCACTTAGCAACTCAACGGTACTACTAATGACACACAACACATAATAAACCTCAAAAATAATGCAGCCCCATATTACCTTAGGCATACTTCTACATCATACATACACCATCATACTTAATTATGAATCAAGTAAACTAAAAGCTCTTGCATACACTGTTCAAGCCAATTAGATCACTCCCATATAACTAGCATCATTAACCAAGAAATCATCACATCCACCTTAATGACTACCAACCGTTCAAACTTAATGTCTAGTGCTCAACATGATTTACAACCCAATCTCACACACAATTCTTACTTGGAAACAATAAAATAAAATATCAAGAAACAGTAGCCTACTAGAACTTTATAACAACAGTAATCGATCATAATCATATGGCCAACCTTATTCACAATCCATTAATACATCCTCCTTTTACACATCATTACTATTTACCCAGTTTATACATCTAAATTACCATCATAGCTCAATAAATTTTATATAAACTCTTTCTGTAACCTCAAGGAAACAACACTCAACCACCAAGTACTTTTATCAATAACCTATACTTTTCTAACATAACAAATATCATTAATTACTTTTCATACTTTAAGCAAACAATAATTTTCCTTAACTAATAACTCTTTCCCTACCTTTGACTAAACTAAAAAACAAGGACATATCACTTTATTACTAGCCCGGTCATAAGCGAAAAAAAAATCAGCTATACATATATAGTCAATAAATCTCCCTTACCATCCTCTAAACCCCCAATTCCAACCAACACAAAAACAAAAAGATGAACAATAAGTTGCTAGTGAATAAAAATAGGCCTCACACGACTTTACTAAACTTTGATTTTTGTGTTTTAAACAAGAAAATAATATGAAAAACAAAGCGACTATGCTAGTAAATTGAAAGACCCCCACATGACTTCACTAGACTTTTAGTTTCAATAACACAATGATAACAAGATTACAAGAGATAGAAACTTGACTCATAATATTAAATGATCTAAGGATACACATCTTAATCTATCTAAACTCAATGGCTCATAAGAATGAGAACACAAATTTAAACTTAAGGGGTTAATAATACACTAGTAGGCTCCTCTCAATCCGCCTTTTGAGACTTCTGAAACTTCTTGCTTGCAAGTCTGAGAGCATTATCAGGGGAGGAAATTTAAACTTACTGATCATGCTATCTCAAGATTAATACATAGATAGGATAGCATAGATTTACATCATGGATTCTAAGGAGGAATCTTAAAGTACATCTAACTTGGGCTTAGTGCACAATTTTTATGAACATGAATAAAGCCCTAATTTTTTTTTTGAAACTCAAAAGCACCGATGGGATACTTTCTAGCCTTTTTTTAATCCTATAACTATCTATGGAGAATTAAGTTTTACTATTTCTGATACCTTAAAAATAAGGAAAAGATGGGCTGAATAGAGGAAGATGAGAACCTGTATAATTTTTTTGGAGAACCTTTGTATAGCACGATCTAAGACTTAAAAGAATGGAGACATTTCCTAAATGCCTTATAGCCTCTCGCAGAAGAGTACAGATGCCTCCGTACCATTCTATAAGACTCTACTAGATACGGCTTCACAGACATCCTAGTATACTTGAACTTTGTACTCTAATACCAAGTTTGTAACGCCACGAAAATGGGTCCCGAGATGTCACACAGTGCTTTGAACCATAATTAATCCCAACCTAAACCTTATACTTGCATAACTCATAAGCAACTAAATAAGATACGTAAATAAAAACAAAATAAGCAAAAGATAACTCTTTCCTGAATCTGATCAATACAAAACTGAATTCAAAGTATTACAACTCCACTTTTACAAAGAAACTGAAAATGAATACATTAACTTTACTGATTGTCTATGAAGCCTCTACTAATACTGACTATAAATAGTTCAGAAGCTACTCTAAGTATCACCCATCAATACATATGAATAAGAAAGTAAAAAATATAAATAGGTGTAACTGAAGTCGCTGAAGTAGAAGGACTCATCATCTTACAGGCTGGAATCTACAACTATCCGAATTTGAATGTACATACTAAAAATTGTACCTACTTTACGAGACAATGTAGCACATCGAGGTATATATGGATCAGTACTTTGGGAATGTATTAAGCATATAAGGGGTTAATGCATAAGTAAGAACATACCTCATAATCATCATTTATTAAACAATGCATGATAAATGTATATGACTCACATAGCTTGAGAAATCTGAAATTTAAAACTGAGAAATCATGAATAATGAAGCATGTAGTATAAATCTCATGAGTCATTACACCTAGTTCTAAAATCTATAGTTCTATTCCCTTTTCAAATCATATAGACTAAGTGGTAAAGTGCTCACCTCTGTATCTAAAAGCTAAGACTATAACTTTGAAACTAAAATCTCAAGTAAAACAATATTTGAATAAGCTTGTGATCCTTTACACCTAGTATCTTAAAATCTTTACTGACAAGGAAATATTTCAAATATTAAGGGAAAATAACTCATCCCAAAGGAACATACTTTAGGAACTACTCTAAAAATTTTACTATTAGGAAAAAATACTCAAAAGTTGTTTATTTACTTTTTACTAGCAGGGAGGTTCTCTTAACCGACATAAACCATGCGATCTACATGGTGTCTAACGTTTTGTCCTCCTAAGGAAAAAACCTCAACTTGGAGAGGCATCAAACTCTTTCCAGGGAGTATAACCTTAACTCAGTGCTCACTATCTCAGCCTTAGGACCATTAATCTCAATCCTACGGAGGCACATAGTTTTGGGGTATGAAACCGTAGTAGCTTACCCAACTCGGTGCTAAATACTACTCCCTTAAATTACCTACGCTTATCTCACTGGTAATCCACTTTTAAAAAAATAATCTCATGGTTTTTAATAAAAACTAAACTCATATATATCTGGAATCTGAAATAAGCTGTGAAAAGTAGATTCCAAAATAAAACTGGGATCCGAAGATCAAATACTTTTATTCAACTAAAAATAAACTAATCTCAGGTTGTTCAAAGCATAAGTTCTTGAAATATAAAGACTCGAATTAGGGCATAATAACTTATTCTTCAACTCATGTAAATTCGTAGTAATCATGCTTGTTAATGAACTCAATAATAATTTAACTCAAAATCTGAAAATTTCTGCCATAGGCATTAAAATATGAGAATAGACATGAAACTTATCTTTAAAATCGCTCAAAAATCATAATCTTATAATTAGTGATAATGGGTATGAAATCCCAATTTTGAACTCATGTATAAACATTCAAATTAATAGAAAAACATAAGGCTCAATATGCTTCTTGAACATACTTCAACAATATCAAAATAATAAGATTAATAATCTCAATATCATGTTTAAACTCAATTTGGAAAACTGCATTACGCTCGTATATACATAAAAATAGCCTTGCAATTCAATATGCATTCACTTGTTAACTCATAATCATCAAATACTTATAATTGGGTATGAATCCTACTTTCAAATAATAAGATACTTGCTTAAAAATCTAATTTTTGGCATAAAACGAAAGGATTGTCCTTGTTCATAACCCCACATACCTTAGTTGATGATCTTAGATGAGAAAGCTTGAATCTTTAATTCCTAAGATGTATTAAATGTTAAAGCTTGAAATTTGAACCCTTTGTAGATGATCTTGAAAACATTCTTGAAGTTCTTAGATAAAGAAACCTAAATTCTTGATCTTTTTGTTGAAGAGAAGAAGATGGAATTGATGATTCTTGAGGGAATTGATTAGGGTTGTTCTTGAGGGAATAATTTGAGAATGGGGGAAAATAATGCCCCAATTGAAGCCTTAGATCATGTTATTACGACCTGGGTTGAGGTGGAAAAAGACCCCATTTCCCCTTATTAACTTAAAACAGAAATGCGTAACCCGCATCCTGATTTTTCCCTTTAGCGTGATGCGCTACCATTACGGCAGCCCACTGTCTCACACTAAAATGGCTGTAACTTTTTGCTTGGGTACCAAATTTTTGCGAAATTGGTATCATCGGAAAACTAATTTAATTATATATAATTTGGTGGGTCTTGGGATAGAAAATTCCATTTATATAAAATATTATACATATTTAAAGTAGATCCTTGTTGGATTGAATGCCAATTTTTTGTCAAATCTAATGTTCTTAGCTCCACCTTGCTCTAAGTGACTTCTATGAACATTATTCACCTAATAAGGACTTCACATACTTAGGATTAAATTCATGCCCCTAGAAGTCTTATTATGGATCAAGAGTACGACAATTACACCTTCACCGCGACGCTTTGAAATTGCGTTAAGCTATTGGAAAAAAGGACGAGTGTGAATTTACACTCTGGCGCGACGCGGTGCTATTGTGTTGCACCACTAGAAATTTATAATTGGGAATTTGGAGCTTTTTGCGATACACCAATATCGCGTAGGTCCACTGGAATATGACGATTTCTATTTTGGCATCCACTGCGATGTGGTGAGTGCCCAGGTGGGATACTGCATTACTAAAAATGTTCTAACTTCTTCACTGAGTGCCGGATTTGGGTGAATTTGATATCAGTGGAAATATTATTCAATTTTCCACACAATTGAAGGTATAAATCTGGAAAATTACATATGAAATAAAGGTTATTCCTCTTTGATGAACACTCTTAACATTTTAGTAATAAATTTTAAGCTAGGAAAAACATGGGGCGTTATACTTTAACTTCAAGCCATCAAAACCATCATTATTTTACATTTGGGAATTTACCCTCTTTTGTATTCATCAACAAATATTAAACACAACACTTAGGGAGTTAAGCCATTTATCCAATTCAACTTTATACGAGACCTCATGGTCATTATGAGGGCCTTCATTGCTCACCCATCTCAACAGGCCAATTCCTTAACTTAGTTCAATCATACAATTCAATTCATATTCATCAAGACCCACACAAACTATTCATGCTCACTAGCAATCCTATACCATATTTTTACCATACTTAGGTTCAACACACAATTTAGGTTCAACATTATATTGAGGGACTTTACCCTTTTATTAGTTATCAGCTCAATAAGATAATCAATCAAAAATTAAATGGCCCACAATACTCTAATCACAACATTTATGAAACATTTATACTCATTGTTCCATTGCCCTAGTTCAACACATCATCCACAATTGACTAGGCAATTCACTTAGATATTTTCACAAACACCTTTTGTTCATACTTATAACAAAGTCATTCTCAAGGTAGATATCATAAATACTAGGGTGACTCTATACCCTAATGTCAAAAAACATATAAGAATTATGCACATATGCAATCTACCATCAATAACATGTATCAATACAAGTATAAACAAGAATCATCATTATTCATTATTTGGTAGCAAAACCCCTTTACATTTGATTCAAAACAACCATGTACACTTACTAATTCAAGTGTGAAATACATGGTTTTAGAGTTATTTAAAGACGGGAAGAGATACATTCCTTAAACAAGATGATAGACCAAAATCTTGACTCTTTTTCTTACCACAAGATGAACACCTCTAAACCCTAGACTCCAATCTTGCTTCCAAGAGCCTTTAGAGTGTTTAGGAGTGTTTAAGTCTTGCAAATGAAGAATTAAGAGGCTTCAATGACTTATACAGTGAGAGGGTTTAGGGTTTTAGGAAAGGTAAATGACCAAAATGTCCTTGGTTAAAAGATGGAAAATACACACGTGCACGGGTACGACTCCCCCTTATAGTTCACTTGGCAACCATAATCTAGGGTAAAAGTGGTATCCTAAATCATAACCTAGACTTCTCCTTGGTCAACCACACTATTTCTGGTACACAAATGGACCTTTAAGCCTTAACCAAGGGTATGACTCACTCCCCAATCGTGAGCTCAACTTGTGACCAAAACAGTCCACTCTAGGTTTAAGACTTTACTCTATACAGTTGACTAGTTTATGACTCATAAGCATGGTTACGACCAAGGGATGACCTTTTAGTATGGACGACGGTATATTAACCCAAATTAATTTCTAGGATACGAAATAAGAGTGCATGATTGGTAGAACTCATGACCTAGGGTACGCCTCAAGCACCCCCAACTGTAATCACTCTAGAGATATCAAAAGTTAATGTTTACTAAATGGTTCCAAGGTCTAAGTATTCCAATTCACTTCCACTTTTGTAGGTAAGTATAGATACATGTTAAAAATATTCATATGAGCCAAATAAGTCCTTAATAAAGTTCAAAACAAAACACAACAAGGATACAACACATCACATATCCTGATCCTTACCAATCAACCAAAGATTTTGCAAAGTCACATTCTTGGGTATTTCATTCTCCCCCACTTAGGATCATTCATCCGCGAATGATCGGTAAGGAAAGTATGAACATGTGTTAACACCTCAACATACATCAAACTAACCTTTATACAAGTTATAAAAAAGTACAACAAGGATCAACACAACGTACATCATGATCATCATCAATCAACCATTTTATTTCATTTGTCTTGGGACTCTAATCCATCACTTATCCAACACTTAATAATTTCATAACCTAAGTACATCAACCTATCAAACTTCAAGGATATAAGGTAAATCAAGTATTGGAGACTTTACTCCATCATCTATCAAGAACATGAATCAATTTAAATTATTAGACACTTAAACTAATCACAACAAGTCACACATCATTTCATAGTATTAGGAACTTTAATCCATGGTATAACAAGAAACTAATCATTTAATATATTGGGAACTTTAATTCATTGCCTAACAAAGACATAAACCAATATCAACCATGGAGACCTTACTCCATTTTCTATCAAAGACATACGTTAAAGTAAGGAGATTAACATATACCTCCATCACAAGCTTCCAGAAAAGGTTAAATAAGTGCGGGTACTTGGACTTCATGTCCTCTTCAGCCTCCTAAGTAGCTTCCTCCAACTTTTTTTTACTCTATAGAACCTTCACCAAAGCCACTTGTTTCATTCGTAACTAGCAAATATGCCAATCCAAGATCCTCACTGGGACCTCCTCATAGGATAAAGAGTTTGAAATACCAACATGTTCTGAGAGAATAACCAATAAAGGATAACCTATATATTTTCACAACATAGACATATAGAAAATCGGGTGAATGGAGTTCATACTAGGAGAAAACTCCAACTCATAGGCAACATTGCCAACTCTCTTCAAAATCAAGTAGGGACTGACATAGCAAGGACTAAGCTTCTCTTTTTTGCCAAACTGCATCACTCTCTTCATGGGAGACACTTTCAAGAATACCCAATCGCCAACTTTAACTCTAAGTCCCTACGCCTCACACACGCGTAAGACTTTTGGTGACTTTAAGTAGCTTTAAACCTATAATGAATCACCTTTACCTTCTCTAAGGCTTGTTGACCTAAATCAGGCCCAAGAAACTTATCTTCGCTAACTTCGTCCCACCTAATAGCAGATCAACATCTCCTACCATACAATGCTTCAAAAGGCATTATGATAGTACTTAAGTGATAACTATTATGTAACACCCCGGGTCTGTACCCCAAATACTACACAGTGCTACTCTAGTCTAGAAAGCCTTTACTTTCGGAACATGGAGTTGATAGGACAAGTCCCTAACTAACTCCAACAACTAAAATAAAATAAATACTAAAAACTAAAATAATAACTTCATTCTCAAACTATGAGGACTCACCACTAAACTTGTTGTTGATAATATGGGCTGCTTAGAGCAATCAGGAGCCCGTACGTCTGAACCTATGATATAAGGCACCATAGCTCAAAAGAAAAGTATGTGCCAGTACTTTGAATGTACTGGTATGCTAAGTGAGGTAGGCTGATATGCATGGGTTCATATGCATAAATAGTAACTGATTGAATAACATGAATATAACCCAAAGAGAGTACATGCATGAATGATTAAACTATAACTGAGATCATGGTAACACTAAATATTGTGTTCTGAATCACTAGTTTACTGATTTCTAAGTTTACTGATACTTCATTACTGATAACTGAGTGACTGTATCTAACAGTCCTAATTTATGTAGAACTGAACAGACTTCAATACTGAGGCTAGAACTGAAACTGAGACTGTGGGAGGTAATTATCTAACTGATATGCCCCTCTCTGAGCTGATTGGGGTCCAACCTGTAACCCCAGCTAGAAGGGTGTTAGTACTATGCCATGAGTAAAGACAAGCTGAGTCACCCATATCTAGCAGGTGCTCTGGATGGAATGATAGTACCCTCAACTGGTAGGTTAAAACACCTCATCTACCCTTAACTGGCAGATTGATGTCTCAACTTATGCTGGCTATGTAGTTCTGGAACACAAAGACTGCTTTTAAGGATCACACCCTCTGGTGGAAGGTAAGTCCCCATCCTTGGGTTCACTCGGTGTTGAATCCTACTCCGAACTAAATAGACACTAGACTAATTTCTAAATTGTTTTAGGCTGGACTAAATTGTAATTAATCCTGTTAATTGACTGAACTGAATTGAGTTTACTGGATTTTGAACTATTTACTAAATGAGTCCTAAACTAATTACTAACTAAGTTCTGAACTGATTACTAAACTACAGATCATGATATGACTAATAATATTCAATAACTTACACTGGCTCTAGGTATATAGCTAAGTTGTTGGGTATTAAATACCCCAAAGACTCGATAGCATGAAAAGAAATCACTGCATGACTTTAGTAGCATAATGGTACTAGCTTGCTAATAATATATTCACTTAGATATTTTTGTCAAACAATTGATATACATGAGCTTGTGCATGATTGAAATCACTTAATAACATGTTATGCTTGGACTAGTCAATTCACATAAGCATTTTATCAAAACTTGGGGGCATGGGTATTATACATATCAATAACATGTAGTAATATCATAGAATCTACATTCAATTTGCAATTCAAGAGTTCAACATGAATTTCATAAAATTCAATTCACAATTAACTAATTTGCATGAAACTTGTGACAAATCATGGAATTATATCACCATTAACTTCATAATCATGAATACAATCAAGATCTAACATGAAATCCATGAAATCAATTAACTTGTATTTTAAAAGAGTTTCTTGAACTCCAATGGTGGAAGAAAACCCTTGGATGAACATTTCACATACCTTGGTATTCAAATTTGTGAAGAATGATGTAGTGTTCTTGAAGACTGAATCTTGAATTTGAAGTCCTAGGGTTTGCTTCTTGAGAAATTTTGAGAAAAATGAATAGATTTTGTCTCTAAAGGTGCTTAATCTCATGTAGGCTGACATAAGGTGGGAAAAGACCTAATTATCCCTAAGGACATGGCTTTTAATGACTGAAAACTAGCCT
Source organism: Capsicum annuum (assembly GCF_002878395.1). Lineage (NCBI taxonomy): Eukaryota > Viridiplantae > Streptophyta > Magnoliopsida > Solanales > Solanaceae > Capsicum > Capsicum annuum. The sequence goes on from NC_061122.1 coordinate 165,810,958, forward strand.
AACGATGCATAGACCGATGCACCGCATCAATATAGTTGATGCGATAGCTGATGCATTGCGTCGAGTCTGTATCGGTTCATTGGAAATTGGCACTGGGAGATGGGGAAAACATTTATCAATGTGATAGGTTATGCGGCGCATCAAGATTGAATTAATTCATGGATTTGTGCTTCCAAATGATCTTCAAACAAAGTTTGACAAATCCAAAACATATCTGAGAACACCTATTGACATTCTTGATCGTGAATCAATTTGAAGGCTAATACTTTAAAGTCACAAAGGTTATTAAATAGAGTTGTCAACTTATGAAGGCTAAAATAACACTAAGTCTTAATACTTAGCTAATATTTTCTATGTTTGGGACACATTATTAACCTTTAAGGGATTGAATTAAGCTTAGGATTCTACGGGGTGTTACAATATCTCCCGCTTGGGAACATTCATCCTTGAAATAGACAGACTAAGCTGAGAATACTGAGAGACCGAATTTAGATACTGGACATGCACAACTGCAACACAATTTCATAAATGACACTACTTATATACTAAAATTTCATACTGAACATGCATATTTGATGCATGAGTACATAGCTGAACATGATTCATGAATACATGACTGGGATTCCAGATAAGCTGAGTTTCTCATACTGAACATGCATGTCTGATGCATGAAGACACAACTGAATATGCAATTGTAACTAGTACTAAGTGTGTAAAGGAAAATTTGATTAGGGAACTATGTAAGTTCAAGGAAAAACTATTACCTTGGGTTAAGTCTTAGTTTGCGGAGAAGAGGTGAAGATACTTGGTCCGCATATCTGCCTCTGCTTCCCAAGTAGCTCCCTCAAGTAACTGGTTCTACCAAAGAACTTTGACTAGAGGGACTTCTTGTTCCTAAGTCTGCAAATCTGTTAGTCAAGGATTTCAACTAGGACCTCTTCGTAAGAAAGACTGTTCTGAATATCTACGTCCTCTATAGATATTACGATTGTTGAGTCACCTATTCACTTCTTAAGAAAGGAGACATGAAACATTGTATGCACTAAAGCTAATTCTAAAGGCAACTCAAGATCGTAAGCTATCTTTCCAAAATGGAAGAGAATTCGGTAAGGACCGACATATCGGGGACTGAGTTTCCCCTTCTTGCCAAACCTCTTCACTCCCTTCATAGGAGTGATTCTCAATTACATATAATCACTAATATTAAACTCGATATCCTTTCTAAGCATATTTGTATAAGATTTTTATTGGGTCTAAGCTGTCTTAAGCCTTTCCCTGGTCAACTAAACTTTGTCTAAGGTATCAAATACCAGGTTAGGTCCTACAACTGCGACCTCACCTATTTCAAACCAACCAGTGGGAGTCCTACATCTACTCCCATAAATCATCTCAAATAAAGCCATCTAAATGCTGTAATGATGGTTGTTATTATATGAAAACTCAATCAAAGGCAAGTGGTCATCCCAACTACCCATAAAGTCGATGGCACATGCCCTTTGCTTATCTTCTAGATTCTAAATGGTCCTTTCTGCTTGACCATCAGTTTAAGGATAAACGGTTGTACTAAGGTGGACTTGGGTACTAGGACCCTTCTAAAATGCTTTCCAAAAATAAGAGGTAAACTAGGTACGTGTATCTTAAATAATGACTAACGAAACTCCATGCAATCTGACCAACTCTCAGACATAGATTTTGGCGTAGTCCTCGGCTAAATAAGAGGTATGGATTGGTAGGAAATGAGATGATTTGGTCATCTTGTCTAGAATAACCCAAATTGAATCGTGTTGATGACGAGTGCGAGGAAAACCTATCACAAAATCCATGTTCACCTCTTCCTACTTCCAAGTAGGAATATTGAACTCCTGCATGGACCCTCTAGGTTTTTGGTGCTCAATCTTAACCTGCTAACATATTGAGAACTTAGCTACGAACTCTACAGTGTCTCTCTTCATCCCACTACACCAATAGATCTCTGACAAATCACGGTACATCTTAGTGGCCCCTGGATGAATAGACTAACACACACTATGCACTTCTGCAAGAATCCGCAATCTCAGGTCATCTACACCTGGCATACATAGACAACCCTGAAAATGCAATACACTATCTCCCCCTTAGAAGAAAACCTCTATCTTTTAATCTCTGACTGATTCTTTCTACTTAACTAGGCTGGGATGCCTATCCTACTTTTCCTTCACCTTAGAAACCAGAGATGAATCTGAACTATGAAGCACCCATACACTACCTTCTGCTGACTTGACTAAGAGGACACCTAGTCGGGCAAGCTAATGAACTTCCTAAGCTAACTTCTTCTTATCATCTTCTAGGTGAGCAACACTACTTATAAACATCCTACTAAGAGCATCAGCCACTACATTGGCCTTGACCGGATGATATAGGACACTAATGTCATAGTCTTTCAGTAACTCCAACCACCTTCTCTAACGAAGGTTTAGGTGTTTCTGAGAGAACATGTACTGCAGGCTCTTATGGTTAGTGAACACATCTACCTGCACTCTGTACAAATAATGTCTCCAAATATTTAATGCAAATACTACAGCTGTTAACTCAAGATCATGAGTTGGATGGTTTATTTTATGGGGTTTAAGCTATCTAGAGGCATAGGCTATGACCTTACCTCTCTTCCTCAAAAAACACCCCAACCCAACTCTGGAAACACCACAATGTAACACAAACCCGTCTGAACAATCTAGTAAAGTCAAGACTAGAACTGTAGTGAGTCGAGTCTTCAAACTCCTAAAAACTCTTCTCACAAGAATATAACCATTGGAATTTGATTTTATTCTAAGTCAATCTGGGTATAGGGGATGCGTTAGAATAATATCCCTTAACAAACCACCGATAATAGAAAACCAAACCCTAGAAACTCCTAATATATGATGGAGAGATGGGTCTGAACCAGTTTCTCACTATTTTAGTCTTTTGCGGATCGACTCTAATGCCATCACCGGAAATGATATGACTGAGGAAAGCTACTAACCTTAGCCAAAATTTGTACTTAATAAATTTTGTAAACAGTTAATGATTTCTGAGGGTTTGCAATACTATTCTGAGATTGTCCGTATGATCATACTCACTATGGGAGTAGACGAGAATGTCATCTATAAAAACTATGATGAACATGTCCAAAGAATGCTTAAAAACACGGTTCATCAAGTCTATGAAATCTGCTGGGTCATTGGTAAGACCAAATTACATGACTAAGAATTCAAAGTGACCATACCGAGTTCTGAAAACTATTTTTGGGAAGTCATATTCTCTGACTCTGAGATGATGATAGCCTCATCTGAGGTCTATCTTAGAAAATTAACTGGCACCCTATAGTTGGTCAAATAAGTCATTAATTCTTGGAAGTGGATACTTTTTCTTGATCATGACTTTATTTAATTGACGGTAGTCTATACACTTTTTGAGAGAACTATCTTTCTTATGCATGAATAGTACTGGTGCACCCCATGGGGATATACTGGGTCTGATGAATCCCTTATCTAGGAGATCCTTTAACTTTTCTTTTAACTCCTTAAGTTCTGCTTGAGCCATTCGATATAGAGAAATAGAGATGGGTTGAGTATCTGGAAGATGGTCTATTCTGAACTCAATTTTCCTCTCGGGAGGAACTCTAGAAAGATCTTTGGGAAACACATCTAGGAATTCACATTTTACTAATACTAATTTAATATTAGGGGTTTCTGAAATATAGTCTTGGACTGGACGAAATGGTAGACATATCCCTTAGATATTATTTTTCTTTCCCTCAGGTAGGAGACAATTTGACCCCTAAATGCTGAAGTACTACCCTTCCACTCTAGGGTAGGTTCATTCAGAAACTGATAATGGACAATTCTTTTTCTATAGTCAACCGACGCATAGTAGTAATGAAGCCAATCCATGCCAAGAATGACATCAAAATCGGTCATTTCTAATTCTACTAAATCTGCTGAAGTGACTTTCTGGGATACCATAACTGAAAAGTTCCTGTATACCTGCCAAGCTATGATAGATTTACCCACTAGGCTAGAGACTGATAAAGGCTCTACTAGGATTTTAGGACTGACTCTGAAGTTGATAGTTATATATGGATTTACGAAGGACAAAGAAGCTCCTGCATCTAGCAAAGCATAAACATATAAATGGAAAACTTGAAACGTACCATGATCACATTAGGAGAACTTTCCTAATCCTGTTAGGACTGAAGTACATAGAGTCTGTTAGGGCATTGTCCACTGGTGGCACTGTAAACAGCACCCTGCTGATTCGGATGACTGGACTGAGCTGGGGGACGGTTATACTGACCCTGGAAACCTGACTGGGGGCAATATTTAACTATGTGACTTAGATTTCCACACCTAAAACACATATCGCTGCTAGGTTTGCACATACCCTGGTAGTTTCTGCCACATTTCTGGCAAAGAGGATTGGTTCGGGCGTTGTTGATGCTACCCTGAGGTCTAGGGCCTGATGCCCTATCTCTTTTGCAATCTCTGAATTTTGGCACTGGTTGAGGACAAAGCTAGAACTGGAGATTTCAGGAAGAACTGAGAATAATTTCCACCCTCTGACTTAGGCTGAGCAAAGTTGAAGTTACCTGTTCTCGCTTTCTTGTTGTCCCTCTCTTTCTCCCTATTCTTAGCCTCCTCTATTTGCTGAGCATAGATCATAAACCTGGATATGTCCATCTTCTTAATCAACATCACAGTCCTACACTCCTTGACCACGCTGCTAGATACACCTAACACAACTTGCTCATTTTTTATCTATTGTCTGCTACTACATGAGGGCCATATCTGACTAATTGAGTAAGCTTAACAGAATACTTTTTCACTTTTATGTTCATTTCTTCATATTAATGAACTCCAGAACCTTAGCTTCCTTCAAATCTGGTGGGAAGAACCTATCAAGAAAAGCAGTGGAGAATTCCTTCTATTCCAGGGGCCATGCATCTGCAGCCCTTTCTGCCTTCCACTTCTTAACCCATGAGTGAGCCATACCCTGTAACTGACATGCGTCCAACTCAGCACTCTCACTAGCAGTCACACCCATAATATCCATGACCTTCTACACCTGATCAAGGAATTCCCGTGGGTCCTCATCTGAGTAAGACCTACTCAACGATAGGGGATTTATTTGGGTGAAATCCTAAATTCAGGCTGCAGCAATATTGGCCACTGGGTTGGCCAGAATGGTAGCTGGGCATTCATTCTAGGCTGCTACTGAATTGTCTAGAGTAGTAAATACAACCCTAAATTTTGCATGGGAGACATGCTCGTCCAAAGGATCTGCCTGGATAGGCTGAGGGGCTGGCTGATTTCTTATCTTCTTCCATTATTCTTGGGAGGCATGTTCTATAAATAAAAGAGAGAAAAGGATTAGACTAGGAGTTTAATTTGATCTTATGCTCACTCGTATGACATAAATACTGAAAGAATGGAAACTTTTCCTACAACATCTGGTAGACTCCTGTTCATAAGTGTGGTGTGCCACACACCCATGCTCAAGACTCTACTTGATGTTGCTTTTAGACTTTCTAAGACTCTGTTGAACCTTAGGCTCTAATAGCAAGTTTGTAATGCCCCGAGTTTGTACCTCGGATGCTACATAGTGCTAGCCACACCGAAGGATGACTAGCTAACCCTTGACTGGTACCTGCTGTGAACAATGAACAATAGTAATACTGTAATAATAATATAATGGAAATAGAGGCAAAAATCTGCCATAAGGTTCAAATCTGAAGTAAATACTAAACATCCGTACTGAAACTGAACATCTTTCTGAAAATACTCTAGTCTTGCAAGCCTCTACTATCTGAACATGGATTTGATGGGACAAGTCCCTAACTAACTCCAACTACTAAAATAAACGGAATACTGACAACTAAAATGATAACTTCATCCTTGAAATATGAGCACTCACCACTAAACTTGTTGCTAAAAATCTGGGCTACTAAGAGCGATCAGGAGCCCGTGCGTCTAAACCTATGATATAAGACATCATAGAACAAAAGAAAAGTAAGCGTCAGTACTTTGAATATACTGGTATGCTAACTAAGGTAGGCTGATATGCATGGGTTCATAAGAATGAATAGTAACTGACTGAATAACATGAACATAAGTGAAAGAGAGTACATGCATAAATGCTTAAACTATAACTGAGATCATGATAACATTGAATACTGAGTTCTGAATCACTGGTTTACAAATATCTTAGTTTACTGATACTATATTACTAATGACTGAGTGACTGTATCTGACAGTCCTGATTTCTACAGAACTAAACCGAGTTCTATACTGAGTTTGGAACTAAAACTGAGACTGTGGGAGGTAATCTGCTAATCGATATACCCTCTCTGAACTGATTGGGGTCCAACCTATAACTCCAATTGAAAGGTGTCAGTACCATGCCATGGGTAAAGATAAGCTGAGTTATCCTCATCTGGCAGGTTCTCTGGATAAGAATAGTGGTACCCTCAACTGGAAAGTGAAAACACCTTATCAACCCTCAACTAGTAGGTTGATGTCTCAACCTACATGGCTACATAGTTTTGGAACACAAGGACTGCTTCTAAGGATCACACCCTCTTCTAGCACGTGAGTCCCTATTCTTGGGGTCACTCGGTGCTGAATCCTACTCCCAACTAAATAGACACAGGACTGATTTCTAAATTGTTCTAGGCTGGACTGAATTATCATTAATCCTGTTAATTGACTGAACTGAATTGAGTTTACTTGGTTCTGAACTGATTACTAACTGAGTTCTGAATTGATTACTGACTAAGTTTTGAACTGATTACTGAACTACAGATCATGATATGACTAATACTATTCTGTAACTTACACTTGCTATAGGTATATTAAATACCCCCAGGACTCGATAGCATAAAAAGTAAATCACCGTATGACTTTAGTAGCATAATGGTACTAACATGCTAATAATATATTCACTTAGACATTTTTCTCAAACACTTGATATACATGAGATTGTGCATGATGGAAATCAATTAATAACATTTTATGCTTGGACGAGTCAATTCAGATAAGCATTCAGGAAAACACTTGGGGGGGCATGGGTATTTCATATGTCAATAACATATAGTAATATCTTGGACACTACATTCAACTTGCAATTCAAGAGTTCAACATGAAGTTCAAAAAAATTCAATTGACAATTAACTAATTTGCATGAAACTTGTGACAAATCATGGAATTAGGTCACCATTAACATCATAATCATGAATACATTCAAGATCAAACTTAAAATCCAAGAAATCAGTTAACTTGTAGTTTAAAAGAGTTTCTTGAACTCCAAGGGTGGAAGGAAACCCTTGGAACAACACTTCACATATCTTGGTATTCAAATTTGTGAAGTATGATGGAGTGTTCTTGTAGACTGAATCTTGAATTGGAAGTCCTAGGATTTGATTCTTGAGAAATTCTGAGAAAGATGAATGGATTTTGCCTATAAAGGGGCTTAATCTCGTGTTTTGGGGCTGACATAAGGTGGGAAAAGACCCAATTACCCCTGAGGACGCTGCCTTTTAGTGACTGAAAACTAGCCTAACGACATGTTGCATCGATAGGGTCGACGCGATGGATGATGCACCATGTTGAGTACGTATTGGTTCATTAGAAATTAGCACTGGGAGCTGGGGAAAACATTTATCAATGCAATACGCGATGCGGCGCATCGAGATCGCGTTGATTAACTGGTTTGGGCTACCAAATGAGCTTTAAATAAAGTTTGAGAAATCTAAAACTTATTCGAGAACATCTACTGACATTTCTGATCATGAATAAACTTAAAGGTCGATACTTTAAGGTAGTAAAGGTCGTGAAATAGAGTCACCAACTTACAAAGGCTAAAATAAGACTAAGTTTGGATACTTAGCTTAAATTTTCTAAGTCTGGACCCATTATTAATATTTAAGGGATTAAATTAAGCTTAGGATTTCGTGGGGTCTTACATATTATTATAGGAGAATTCAATTAAAGGCAAGTGGTCATACCAATTACCACCATAATCAATTACACAAGCCCACAACATATCCTCCAATGTTTGGATAGTTCTCTTCGCTTGACCATCCATTTGCAGGTGGCATGCGATGCTAAGGAATCCCTTAGATCTCAAACCTCAATGGAATGACTTCCAAAAGTGGGATGAAAATGGAGGACCATGATCCGAGATAATTTACACTAGAGCACCGTGCAACTTCACGATCTCCACAAGAAATAACTTAGAATAATCTTTCGCCAAGAAATTAGCTCTCACGGGCAATAAATGGGAGGACTTGGTTATTCTATCAATGGTGACCCATATATAATCACATTGATTTCGAGATCTAGGAAGACTGGTAATGAAATCTATATTAATAGACTCCCACTTCAACTCGGGCAATACAATCTCTTGGTATAGACCACCGAGCCTTAAGTGCTCAACCTTTACTTATTGTCACACCATACATTTAGCCACATGGCTAGACACATCAAGCTTCATATTATTCCACCAATAGAACTCTCTATGGTCATGATACATCTTGTTGTAACCACGATGAATAGCATAATAGGCTCCATGAGCCTCGTCCATGACCTTTCCCTCAATTTGTCGATGTCGAGAACACATAGCCTACCTTGGTACCTCAAGATACCATTACCACCAATCACAAAGTCTGCAGCTTTGTGTTGACCCATATTACTCTTAATCTTTATCAAGTTGGGGTCCAATACTTGTTTCTCTTTTATCTCAACAATAAAAGACGAGTGTGATACCAAATGCACAAACACACCACCATTCTTGGAGTCTACAAATCGAACATTAAGTATTTTCAAACGGTGAATATATTTCGTAAATTCCCCCTTATCTTCATTATATGGACCAAACTCTCCATAAACAATCTAATAAGAGCTTGACAACTACATTTATCTTACCGGGATGGTAATAAAGACTGATATCATAGTCCTTCAATATCTCAAACCACCTTTTTTTTTTAAGATTCAACTCTGTTTAGGTAAACACACATTGGAGGCTCTTATGGTCAAAAAATATATGAACATGAACATCTTAAAGATAATTCCGCCAAATTTTCAAAGCAAAGGCCATAGCTAACAATTCTAAGTCAGAGGTGGGGTAGTTCTTTTCATAAACTTTCAATTGCTTAGAAGCATAGGCCACCACACTACCATGTTGCATTAACACACAACCAAGACCGATACGAGAAGTATCATAAAGACCACAAAACAATCACTACCTTTGGGCAAGGTCAACACCGGAGCTAAATTCAATTTATCTTTCAACATCTCGAAACTACCCTAAGACACATTGGACTACAAAAACTTGACCTTATTTTGGGACAATTTGATCAACGAGATAGCTATAGTGGAAAAACACTCCACAAAACTTCTATAATAACTAGCTAGACCCAAGAAGATCTGAATATCGATTGGAGTGGTAGATCTAGGCCACTTTTTAACCGCCACAATCATTAGGGGATCTACGATGATCACTTCACTAGTGATGACATGACCAAGGAAATCTACGGCTTTCAACCAAAACTCACACTTGGAGAACTTGACATACAAACAAGAATCCCTCAAAGTTTACATTACGGCATTGAAGTGATCTACATGATACATCTCACTCTTAGAATAGACCAAGATATCATCAATGAAGGAAATGAAAAATATTTCCAAGAATGGAGAAAGACCCTATTCATCAAATCCATAAATGCCGCCAAGCATTGGTAAACCTAAAGGACATGACAAAAAACTAATAGTGACCATATCGGGTTCTAAAAGCAGTTTTAGGGAAATCCACATCCCTAATTTTATGTTGATGATAACCTAATCTAAGATCAATCTTAGATAAAAACTTTTCACCGTGAAGTTTATCAAACAAATCATCGATCTTAGGAATTGGATACTTATTCTTTATGGTCACTTTGTTCAAGTGACGATAATCAATGCACACACGAATGGAACTGACCTTTTCACGCACGAACAACACGAGACAACCCCAATGATACACACTAGGCTGGATAAAACCTTTATCTAAGAGGTCTTTCAATTTCTCTTTAAGTTCTTTCAATTCCACCAAAGCCATTCTATCAGGAGGAATAGAGATCAAATGAGTGTCCGAAACAAGGTCAATCCCATAATCAATCTCCCTATCAGGACAAACACCGGGAAAATCATTGGGAAACACATTATGAAATAAAACACTAGCTGAAGAGAATAAACCTAAACTCCCCCACTTCTTTTATAGCCACTTGCCACTACCTCCACCACTAGTCATGAAAGGCCTAAACTTACTCCCTTACTTCTCACTAAGCTTAAATTGTTTCTTCTTCTCATTATTTACTTATTCCATATACACAACCAACTAAGATATGTCCATATTGTCATTTAATAAGGTGGCCTTGCTCTCAAGGACTAACTCATGGGATAATCCCTAGATGAACTTATGCATCCTACCCCTTATTCTAGAGACCATCGCAGGAGCATACTTTGACAATTGATGGAATTTCAAAGCATACTCTTGAACGGACATCCTTCCTTGTGTTAAGTTTACAAATATTTCCTCCATAGCCTCCCTCAACTCTTTAGAAAAGAAGCAGTCAAGAAAAGCCTCAGAGAAATCAACCCAAGAAGATGGGCTAGCATTATTATTCCTAGACAACTCTCACCCTTCGTACCACTAGTATGGAATATCTTTCAATTGGTAGGAAGGGAGCTCAACACCTTTAATTTCTAAAGAATGCATGATTTGGAAAATTTTCTCCATTTCATCAATGAAGACTTGAACATCTTCGTCAACTTCTATCATAGAGACCATAGGAGGGCTCAGCCTCATAAATTGGCCAATTCTTATGGAAGCATAATAAATGCTAGCTGCAGCACTACACTCTAATTGAGAGGCTACTATTTGGGTTAAGAGGTTGATAGAGCGATGAAAATCTACATTGGTAGTATCTCTATGATCAGATGAATCAATGTTGGTAGGGATAGAAGGGACCCCATGAATATGGTTAGATATCGCAAATCTAGAATGAGTCTGAACTCTCAAAGTCTAACGAACTCCATCCCTAGGGCCCTCAGTAGTAGCCAAAGTGTTTGCTTGCATCTCAGGTCTCCTTTAAGGCATGATCTAAATGATAGCAAATGGAATCATAAAAATTCAAGACCGTAGACTTTATAGCTTAAGATCTAAAGCACAAGAAAGGGAAATATTTCCTAAGATGTCTCATAGCTTCTCCTTTATATGTGTGGCGCACTTCACACCCATAAAAGAGACTCTACTTGAGACGACATTGTGAACTCCCAACTGATCATGAACCTAGGCTCTGATACAAAATTAACATAACTCGAACTTTGGTCTGTGTCGTATGGGTAGCTCAAGCTCACACGAACCAGAGGTCACCTCAATAACCCAACCTAATCATCCTATAATGCCATAGAAGTCGGATAAGCTCCAACTCATATATCATAATAGCATAAAATAATATCATAAGCCAATATAAGATTTATCACGATACTACTCCCAAGTTTACAGTTGTTCATAACACTTGTAAAAAAATTTTAGTAATAAGTATATATGTCGGGACAAGCCCCCAATGATAGCCAAGCCAAGTCTTAAGAGACTAAGTCTAAAAATATAGACCAAGAGAAGATGCCTTCCAAAGTAAGGAAGCTCACCACTTCAAGTCACAACACGAACTGTCTCGATCTATAAATCACTACATAGGAAACAAAGAATGTGTTCTAGGGCCTACGTCGTGTGTGGATTTAGTGTCTGAAGACGGTTAGCAAATGGAACACTAGTATGTAACTCATGGATAAGTGATAAAATACATTGTCAATAAACATCAAGTCATTATATCATATTTCACCATATTCATACACTTATCCATACATAAGTATATCACAAAACAAATTAAGAGATCAAGGATAATTATCTCCCTAAAGAATTCATTTATTAGACATGAAGAACAGGTCTACCACCTTCCACATATATAGTTTCATCATTTTTAAAACACCAAGGAATTTATCCATATTCACATTATCATTAGACTAGGGACTTTACCCGTGTACATAGATTTATTTTTCTAAGGACTTTTGCCACACACATTACCAGTCAAAAAGGGACTTTACCCATACATAATTATCATTCAAACAAGGGACTTTACCCACACAAACAAGTGGACTTTACCTCAAGTCATTGGTGGACTTTACCACAAGCCATGGGTGGACTTTACCACAAAACTCTTCATGAGCTAAGTGGTTTTAACTCAAGAGCTTTTTTAATCAATGGACTTTACCTTACATTTTCATTGGCCAAGGGACTTTAACTCTAAGCCATATCATAGGTAAGGTACTTTACCCTCAAGCCATCACATATGGCAAGGGAATTTAACTCCAAGCTATCACAACCATCATTAGTTGATAATTGGGAATTTCCACTCTTGTCAATGCATCAACACATATTCAATATAGCACTTAGAAAATTTAGGCATCTAGCCAATTCAACTCTATGCGAGATGTAATGGTCATTATGGGAGCCTTCATTGCTCACCCATATCAATAGGCCAATACCTTAACTTAGTTCAATCATACAATTTAATTCAAAGTCATCAAGAGCCACACAAACTATTCATGCTTCATTAGTAATCCCATACCACATTCTTACGATACTTGAGTTCAACACAAAATTTAGTTTCAACATTATATTGCAGGACTCGACTCTCTTATTAGATAGTAGCTCAACAAGATCATCAATCACACATTACATGGCCCAAAATACTCTTATCACAATATTTATCAAACATTCATACTCATTGGGCCATTTCCCTTGTTTAATATATCATCAACAATTAAATAGGCAATTCACTTAGACATTTTCATAAATAATATTCATGCATACTTATAATAAGTCATTCTCATGGTAGCTATCATCAAGAATAGGGTTACTCAATACCCTTATGTTAAAAAACATACAAAAAGCATGCACATATATAATCTACCATCAAAAACATGTATCAACATAAATATAAACAAGAATCTTCATTATTCATTATTTCATAGCATAAACCCTATTCATTTGATTAAAAACCACCATGTACACTTACTAATTCAAGTATGAAATCCATGGATTTAGATTTATTTAAAGAGGGGAAGCGATACATGACTTAAAAAATATGACATACCAATAATCTTAACTGTTCTTCTGGCCACAAGATGAACACCTTAAAACCTTAGCCTCTAATCTTTCTTCCAAGATCCTTTAGAATGTTTGGGAGTGTTTAAGTCTTACAAATAAGAACTTAGGATGATACCATGAATTATATATTGAGAGGGTAGAGGTCTTAGGAAATGCAAATAAACAAAAGATCCTTGGTTAAAAGCTGGAAAACATACACATGCAAGGGTACGACTCCCCCTAACGGTTCACTTGGCGATTGTAACCTAGGGTTTGAGTGGTACTCTAACTAGTACCCTAGATTTCTCCTAGGTCTACCATATTTTTGTGGGTATTAAAAAGGACCTTTTATTTGTAACAAAAGGTATGAACCACCCCACAATCGTGATCTCAACCCATGACCAAAATAGTCCATTCTATATTTGAGACTTTACTTCATACGGTTGGCTAGTTTATGACTCATAAGTGTGATTACGACCAAGGGATGACATTTTTATATGGATGAAAGTATATTAACCTAAATTTTTATCTATTATAATAAAGAGGAGAGAATGGTGGGCATGAGTTGTGACCTAGGGTACGACTTAAGAACCCCCAATCGTAACCACTCCAGAGACATCAAAAGTTAATATTTTCTCAATGGTTTTAAGGTCTAAGTGTTCCAATTCTTTTCCACTTCGATAGTTAAGTATAGATATAATTTTAAAACCTTAATATTCACTAAATAAGTCTTTAAACAAGTTCAAAACACAACAATGATACAACACAACACACATTATGATCCTTACCAATCAATCAAAGATTTTGCAAGGTCATATTCTTGGGTATTTCACCGGATTCTCTCTATTAAAATGGATATATATGTGTGTGTGGTTGTGTATTCTTATGGTTTTTTACTTGGTTTTAAAGGTTGGTATTATATTATCCTTATCTTGAGTGCATGCTACAGTACATCTGCTAACCCGTCTTCAGGTGTTGTATCCCCACACAATGTAGAAATTAGCCATACTACTCTTTCTTTTAATTGATTAGATTTGGGGGCAATTGGTGTTGGATTGATGTGGTGAGATTCCACAGTTCGAAAGGCATCTATTTCATATTATGGGTTTTTTTTCATACTTTTTGTATTTCATAGACTTGGTTTTTACTATGGTTGGGGAATGTCCCAGTTAGATATTCTTTGTTTTGGTTTAGAGGCTTTATATGTACAGCTGTGGACTTGGGTATGGAATGATTATGATATATATGTACATTGGGTTAGCATTTTTGGTTTGGTCAGCTATCAGGTGGAATTACTTAGTCGGGTTGGTCTAGGAAGTAGACCTATACCAATGTCATTAATCTTCAAATACGCTAGCTTTTTATATGTTCACAATTTACCAAACTCAGGGTATATGTTGGTTGGTTTGATTGGGTATTAGGGGTGGTCTCTGATCCTGGTTGGACTTGATATGCCCATTATAACAATGCCCTAGTTTGGGTCATGTCATAATAACTAATCTTTGAGGTTCAATTGAGATGCCACTATGTTTTCAAGATCCATTATCAGAAATAGACTTTAGCACTCCTATATACACCATAGATTCTCCTATATTGACAACTTCACCTATGCCTAATTTGGATATACAAGTTTTTTCAAGTTCATATTCAATTATACTGGAAAAAACACTTAGTGGATTGACAAATATGAGCAAGGAGAAGGAGATAGAAGGGTAGGTTTCTAACCATAATGTAGGGTCATCAAAATTAAGGGAAAAAAAAAAGATAGATTTGGAGACTTGAACTTTCCATTATATGATGGGTCTAAAAATCCTTATTCCATTTGAAGGACTAACTAGACAAGATATCAGTAATAGGGCAAAGTGATGGTCTTAATAGAAAGCTTATTGCCAGTTCACTTATGGGCCCAACATTGATGTGGTACATAAATAAAGACACTAGGAAGTTATTTTCTTAGGATAATTTGGCAAGTGACTTTATTAAGCAATTTGACAATAAGCTAAAGAGAAATATCATAGTCAAGACTGATTTAGTTGAGCCATAATTAAAGGATAAGGGAAAGATGATCATCGACATAACATCAAAACCTTGAAATATTGAAGTAAGCAAATTCTAAGCTACGACTATCTTCAATAAACCACTATCATTCATCTTTGAAATACAGAAGTCATATGGTAATCTGCAACCAAATTTTTTTTTTCAATTGCCCTTCAAATCCTTTCTTTGATTCAGAAAAAAGTAGTTCCTTTTATTTTGGCATGCCTGGTCATAATGCTGATAAATGTCTTGAATTGAGGAGATATAGAAATTTTCATAAGAAATGGGAGGATAATGAACAAACCTAATGACTGGTTATTCTACCACTCATTTGCCCTCATTATTCATGTACATTACTTTGTTTCGAATGAATAAAAGAGACATAATTGTGATTGAATGCTCTAATACCCATATTTTTTAGGCATATAGTTGATAGCAAGGAAAGATACAGATTGGATCTTAAAAGGATCAAAAGGAGCAAGAAAGTGCTACTTATGACTTAGAGCAGAAATGACCTTAGTTATCATGGTCATTGTCTGAGCACTGTGATCACAGTTAGCTAAGCAGAGAACAGATATAGCCTCGAGTAACATGATTGCAATCTAAGTAACTCATTCATAGTTTATCAAGAAGGTCAACATATTGCAATCGCTTAGTCATAGCAGCAGCTGCGGTTGCGCGATCGCAGTCAAATCTTTATGACCTGGCCTAGCAAGATAAATGAGCAAGGGTATTATAGTTATTCCAACAGCTGATTCAAGATTTTAATAAAATATCCAAATACTTTTTAGAAGGAAAAAAAATAGGGAAGAGGTTATAGAGAAAAAAAAACCCTAGAATTTGGGTGAAAAAGAAAAATTGATTGCTCATAGTTATTATAATTATTATTCCAAAAAGGAATTAGTGAAATTGAAGTGTGGAAGTGAATACTATTTACATTCTATTATTATGGATACCATGGAAGAATTACTTGATAAAATTCTTTTCCCTTATCTCATGAATAGCTAAATTCTTTAGTCTTGGGATTATGTTGAACTAAAGTGTATTTGTGTGTGGGAGTTGATGTGTTTTCATCATATTTAGTTGTTGATTATCGATGCCACTATTGCTTGAGCTTATAAGTTGGAACTTATGGGTGAAAACCCCAAATTTCCAAATGGATTTGATGGGTGAAAACCCCAAACTCTTAAAACCCTTCATCATCCTTCAAAGAGGGATGACGGTGAATATGAGGTGACCTATAACATCCTTGAAAGAGGGTTATAGGGGGATAAGGTAATGGTGGACAATTAAGCCTATGGTTTACTACCATTTGCAATCTTAGAAATAAGTGTAATTGGAGTGTAAATAATGTCAAGAGCATCATCCTAGAAATAGGGATGCTTGATTGAGGTTTTGGGTGATTACGAATTGCATACTTGTTAGGTGCTCAAAAGAGCCAATGGATGAAATCATTGTGGTTTTATTGAAAGATTAACTACCTCGATCTTAGACCTAACCTATCCGTTAATTGACAACTAAAGCTCATGTTAAACCATTATCAACCCATATGCTCTTACTTTTAGGTAGACATAATCCAAAGATTTCCCCCAAACTTGAGTTTACATCAAAAGTACTATTTAGTGTGTTGTTAATCAATGATAGATACAAATAATTTCAATACCAATCTCCCCATTTTATTTTACATGTTGTGTTTGTTGTCATTATGAGTAACCTTTTAGTAATTAGTACACCAATAAGATTTGAAAATTATACTTCACTCCTTGTGGATTCGACCCCAACATATATAGGGTTATTGACAACGATCTCCTTACCCCTCAATCATGGGAGTGAGTTGAGTTTTATCAAAAGGGAACCATTGTCGGGGAGTGAATTATAGATTTTGCTTTTGAGGTGTGATTTTTACTTGGGTGTACTCATAGTGAATTTAATTTAATTTCCTTGTTGTTTTTTTTATCTTTGATTACGTAAACATTATTATCCCTAAATCATCATGAGTCATGAGACTCGGGTTATTTTGGGGTTGGAGATCATGAAAGCGCCATTCATACTCCCCCCATCGAGGAGCATGGAGTATTTTATGTTACAAGTATAATGATGCAATTTCTCTATTTAAAGGGACTTTTTAGGGGTGAAGCCCATGAAAACCCAAATTCCCACTTAAAAGGATTCGTGGAAGTCTGTGCTCAATTCAATGTTTCACATATATCCCAAGAATCTATCTAGTTACACCTTTACTCATTTTCTCTCATGGGAAAAGCAATGTTATGGCTAAGATCTTTGCCTACTGGATCTACTACTTCATTGACAAGTGTCATGGAGGCCTTCTTAAGTCAATACTTCCTACCCTCTAGGTTGTTGAAATTATGGGATGAGACTGTTTATTCTCGCCAATACCATTAAGAACGTGGTATGATGCTTGGGGAAGATTCAAGGAAACACTTTTAGAATGCCCCACCTATGAGATGCCGAAGAAGATACTTCTCTAAATCTTTTATAGGGAATTGGACCAACAAAATAAGGCCATAGTGGATAATGCATGCGGTGGATCATTCATCAACTCGCCATATGGGATTATTTCAAAAGTCTTGCATTAAATGGCAATTTGGTATAAGGGTTGGGACATAAAGGAGGCCGAGGTGACCATGGGGGCTCCATCTTTATCCTTTGTATGCCATAAAAAAAATAATAAGGAGGAAGAGATCGATATGAATATAGTCAAGGTGATGTCATGCGTCAAGCTCCTACTCAAGCATATGTTATGTGACCAAATGAAATATGTAAGTGTGATAAATGCAAAACAACTGAACTATGTGAAGAAGAGGAGGAGAAAGTGAGTGATGACAAGTTAGGTGTGGTATCGAAGAGCTCGGAGGGTTTCTATCTTTGCTTATAAGGATAAGACAGGAATCAAGGTTGTAATTGGGAAAGTCTATGCATGGCACATTGTGAAGAGAAAGAGGAAATAGATAGAGGTACTTTAGCACAGATCTTAAGTAGTGTGGAGAGAACTGGCAAAATAGTGAATGAGATTAAAAGTGAATTTTCCATGCTCAACCAAACAGTTACATCCCACTCCACCACCATCCAACAACTAGAGGCAAAAGTAGGCCAAATATCAAAGTATCTCATACAGAAGCAAAGTGAAGAAATGCAAATTGGGGAGGAGACAAGGTGAAGAGAAAAAGGTTCAATGATGAAGAGCCAAATTTAAGTGAGATATTGATGAGAAATCCAATAGTTAATGATTGTCAAATTATCTCTATGCCATCGAACTCCAATCATCCTCCTTTCCCAAAATGGTCATTGAGAAAGCAAGAACATGATAATCTCAATAAGTTTTTCAATAAATTTAGTACCCTTTCTATTAATATTTCTCTTATTAAGGTATTGCAAGACATGTCGGGGTATGCTAAATTTATGAAGGATTTAATATCTAAAAAAGATTTATGGAGGATGAAAAAATATAAGTGACACATCATTGTAGTGCCATTATATCAAGCACATATGTGGTAAAGAAGAAGGACCCCGGTGTCTACAATCTCATGCACCACTGTCACATTCATATTTGCAAAGGCATTGTGTGATCTTGGAGCAAGTATGAACCTTATTCCATAGGCCATATTTCATAGGCTTGGATTGGGGAATCCAAATCCCACAAAAATGAAGCTTCTCACGGCCGATAGATCCATAAAAAAGCCCATGGGAATTCTCCATGATGTTCTAGTAAGAGTGGATTGGTTCATCTTTCAGACTGACTTTATTATTTTGGATTATGCAATAGATGTCAAAATTTCTATTATCCTTGAGAGGCTATTTCTGGCTACCAGGAAGGCTTTGGTAGATGTGGATTCTGGTAAGATAAAGTTCAGATTGAATAATGAAGAGGTATCCTTCAATGTATGCAAGTCCATGAAATAACCAATGGACTTAAAGTCATCTCAGTAATTGATGTTATTGATGGGGAAGTATTGAACTATGTTGATGTGAGCTTGTTAAATGATCCTTTAGCTGGAGAGCTATAGAATTGTGAAAGAGATGAAGTTAAGAAGTATGATGAAGTGGTAGCATCTTTAACTGGACTTGAGTTTCACATCAAGAACCTGGTTATGTTGGATCTTGATCTAAAAAACCATACAAGTCCACCCGTAAAACCATCCATCCTTGAACCTCCCAAGGTTGAATTAAAGCCCTTACCACCTCATCTCAAATATGCGTTCTTGGGGGAGGGTGGTACTTTACCAATCATCATTGCCAGTGACCTCGACTCCTCTCAAGTAAAGATATTGAAGTTGGTGGTAAAAAAATTCATTCGGGCCATTGGTTGGACAATAACAGATATTATCAGAATAGCTCCTGACATTTATTCGCACAAAATTAAACTCAAGCTAGTTCATATACTGGGTGTGAAACACTAAAAAAGATTAAATCAACCCATACAGGAGGTGGTGAAGAAAGTGATCATAAAATTGCTCGATGCAGGAGTGATATGTCCTATACCCAATAGCACTTGGATGAGTCTGGTACAATGTGTTCCAAACAAAGGTGGAATCACAGTAGTTGAAAATGAAAATAATGATCTCATCCATGTCCGATCATTCACCAGATGGCGAGTGTGTATGGACTACCAAAAATTGAACTCATGGACTGAAAAACACCACTTTCCAATGTCATTAATAGATCAGATGCTAGATAGGCTCACCGGGAGAGGATGGTATTATTTTTTGGATGGTTACTCAGGGTATAATCAAATTTGTATCACCCCATAAGACTAATAAAAGACAATTTTTACTTTCTCGTATGGAACCTTTGCATTCAAGCAAATGCCCTTTGGGTTGTGTAATGCCCCGACAACCTTTTAATGTTGGATGTTGTCAATATTTTCAGATATGGTTGAAGACTCTATGGAAGTATCTATGGATGACTTCTCGATAGTGTGGAACTCTTACAAGTCATGCCTCAAATATTTGAACAAGCTGCTTAAAAGGTGCGTGGAAACAAACCTTGTCTTGAATTGGAAGAAGTTCCACTTCATGGTCAAATAAGGGATTTTCCTAGGCCACAAGATATTGGGAGAGCGCATTCATGTCGATCAATCCAATCTTGAGGTAATTACCAAGCTCCCACATCCTATTTTCATAAAAGGTGTTTGGAATTTCCTTGCTCATGCAGGGTTCTACCGACATTTCATCAAGGGTTTTTCCAAGATAGAACACCCCATATGTAAATTTCTTGAGAAGAAATATAAATTTAACTTTGATGAGGGATGTTTGAAATCTTTCAAACATCTTAGGGAATTACCCATTTCAGCCCCTATTATTGTGGCTCCGAATTGGTCATCACTGTTCGATATAATGTGTGACACAAGTGGTATTGCATTGGGTGCGGTGCTAGGACATGCTCTTTTATCCTATCTACTATGTAAGCAAGACCTTGAATGATGCCCAATATAACAACACCATCACCAAGTAAGAATTGTTGGCCGTTCCATATGCATTTAAAAAGTTTTGCGTCTATTTATTAGGCACGACAGTAGAGGTGCACAAGGATCATTCATCCCTTAAGTATCTCATTGCCAATAGAGATCAAACCCATGAATAATTAGGTTGATTTTTCTATTACAAGAGTTTAATTTTGAGGTGAAAGACCAAAAAGGGTGTGACAATCAAGTGGTCAATCATCTCTCACGACTTGAAAGCAACAATAAAAACATAGGCAAATAGAAATTGATGATGATTTTTCTGATAAATTGATCATGTCCATCGAGGGTAATAATACACTATGGTATTCAAACTCTTCCAACTATGTCGCAAGTGGTGTACTCCCTGAGGGACTAAGTTACCATCAAAAGAAATGGTTTTTGTTTAATGCAAAGTACTATTTTTGGGATAAGCCATTTTTGTTCCAGGAATGTGCCAATGGAGTTATTAGGCGGTTTGTCATGGATATTGAAATAAATGATATCTTGGAGGCTTGTCACTTTTTACCTTACGACGGCCACTATGGAGGAATTTGAACTACTGCCAAAATTCTCCAATATAGATTTTATTGGCCTTCCATGCATAGGGATGCCATTGAATAGGTTAAATATTTTCACAAATGCCAAATGCATGGTGTTATTCTGAGAAGGCTCGAGATGCCCCTCAAGCCTAACCTTGAGGTGGAGCTCTTTGAGGTATGGGGAGTTGATTTCATGGGTCCTTTTGTGAGTTCCTTTTGGAATAAATACATTTTGGTGGCAATCGATTATGTCTTTAAATAAGTGGAAGTTATCGCACTCCCTACTAATAAGAGCAAATGTATTACCTTATTCCTTAAAAATCACATCTTTACAAGGTTCAGCACCCCTTGAGCCATCAATAGTAATGGCGGCTCGTATTTTTTCAATTGGGTATTTGGTGCTCTTCTTGACAAGTATAGGGTTAAGCATAAAGTTTCTACTCCATACCACCCACAAATAAGTGGTCAGGTAGAGGTTTTGAATTGAGAAATCAAGGTCATACTCGAAAAGAAGGTGCATGTAGGCCACACAAATTGGGAAAGGCAACTTGATGAAGCACTCTGGGCCTATAGAATGGCCAAATAAACCCCAATTGGAATGTATCCCTACCAATTGATGTTTTGAAAGATATGCCATTTACACATTAAGCTTGAGAAGAAGGCCTTGTGGCCTTTGAAGAGATTGAATATGAATTGGGGAGAAGCATCTGAGGCATGGGTGACATAACACCATAAGATAGAAGAGTTCCGATGAAAGGCTTATGAGAGTTCAAAAATTAAAAAATGGCATGATTCTCGAATAGTATGATGAGGATCCATGCTGGTGAGAATATACTTCTCTACAATTCCTATTTAAAACTCTTCACGAGGAAGCTTCGCTCAAAATATTAAGGACCATTTATGATTTCTAATGTCCACCCAAGTGGTTTCATGGAATTGAAAGATAATGAAGTGAAGAAATTTGTAGTCAATGGTCAAAGGCTGAAGCACTATAATGAGAAAATTCCCATAGTTTCCAAGGTGGAGCTTATTTAATTCAAAGATGTTATGTGATAAAAAGAAAAAGTCATGTCATGATATTAAGTTAGGCGCTTTATGGGAGGAAACCCATCTTTGACTAATATTGTGTTTGTTTTGATGTTTTTTAGGTCTTTTAACATAAGTAATGGACCGGTTGATGCGGTCGCAACATCAGACTCCTATACTGCCTATTGTCTACGGGAGCCTTTCTCATCCTTTATGCCTCTTAAATTTACTTTATTACGGGCACTTCAAACCTTTGATTCGGTGGTGTGGTGAGGCTACCTGGGTTTTCTTAGATGTGGACGAACTTTTCCCTATGATAGATTGAGTCACAACATTCTTAAGGGTAAAGCATTGTAATTAGGTTAGCAACAGATATAGGGGAAGTCTGAGTATCTTTAGCATTAATGATTTGGGATTGTATTCATACCCATTGGCAAATCCTGAGTAGCCATATGGGTGGTCCGCCCGTTCTATACCTTGCTATGTGAGACTAAGGCTTTAGTTGTAGCCATAGTGCAAATTGTACGTAGTGCAATTACAAAACAAGAAACCCCCTCTGTCCAAAATTTTTGAAAAAATCAAGGCCGTGGATGTGATCAATGTTGTAACAAAACTCTTTATGTTTTTGTGGCTCCATACATTTTTGACTTGTAAATAAAATAGATACTCCAATTTTGTCTCTAGCGAGAGGGACATTTTAGATCCCTAGGCTAATTTTGCATGCCATGTGTGGTAATCTACTTGCATTCATCTTATGTATACTTGTGTTATCTAAAATGTTTTGTCCATTAGTCTTTCAAAGATAATTTTGATTATAGTTGGTTGGAGAAGTGATCTTAGGCCATCTTTATGACTTCGGAACCCAGACTAGCCTAAAAACGCCAACTCATGCATAAAGTTAATCCCCAGTTACCCACTTTGAGCCTTTGGACCTTTATTTGGGAAACTCATTCCAAACCGTGAACCATTCTTTTGATCCCACTTTTGAACGATACCCTCCTTAAACTTGAAGATGCAACTTGTGGCTAAAATCCTAAGTTAGGAGTGGTAAAAGTTGATGGAAGAAAGTTCGGTGCCACAAAATTGTAAGTGAAATACCTAATATACTTTAGAATTGGAAGCAAATGAATCTTAAAGAGAGTGGATCCAATAATAAAATTAAAATTTTGCAAGAAAAAAAATAAAAGAAAAGTGGAGAACAAAGGAAGCAAAAAGTAGGCATAAGTGAAGAAAGAAAATAAAGAAGAGTGGTCTTTAGTCAAAAAGAGGGTTTTAAAGTGTATGTAGATGTTTAAGGAAGGGTGTAGCCATGTTGTTCCCAAATGATATCCTACCCTAATCCGAATCTACGTTTCAAGCTTAGAAAGTCCTTTGAGTTCTCCAACCATGTACTTTCATTGTAGTGGCGATCGAAAATAGGGGCAAGCCTATAGTATAAAACTTATTGCATGGAGATTTATTTTGATAGGGGAAAAAGTCTTGCACTTAAAATTCCTTGTTGCATATTTGGTAGCTCGATATATTAAATTTTCTTTCTTGTGAGGTTGGAATGCAAACAAGTTGAGGTGGGTGATTTTTTCACCTCCTGAGCAATGAGGGAAATGGAGTATAGCTTAGTTATAGTAAAAAGGGGAGTCATTCCTAGAGTATTGATTTTTGTTGCTTGGTATCTCTAAAGACTTATGCACCCTTAGATATGGCATTTTATGATAAGGGGTGTAGTGAAAATAGACTAGCACATGTGCAATGAGCTACTTATGGTGATTACTAACATCAAAATTGTTGTGCTCTTTAAGAAAAGAATGAGGGAATACATGTGAAATTGTCTCATAAAAAATTCTATTGTTTCTTGAGGACAAGCAATGTTTTAAATTGGGGGTGTTGATGAGTGCTGATTTTACCACTTATTCGCGCTCATCATTCATGTACATTACCATGTTTTGAATGAATAAAAGAGACATAGTTGTGAATGAATGCAGCAATACCCACATTTTGCAGGTACATAGTTGATAGAAAGGAAAGATGCAGATTGGAGCTTAAAAGGAACAAAAGAGAGCAAGAAAGTCTACTTGTAACTAAAAGCAATAATTAGCCTCAATTACTGCGGTCGCGGCTGAGCATCACGGTTGTATTCAGTTAAGTAGAGAATAGATATAGCCTAAGATAACGTGATTTTGGTCTATGGAACATGATCATGGTTTATCAAAAAGGTCAACGTATCACAATCGTTCAGTCATAGCCGCGGTGTTGCTCAATCGCAGTCAAATCTACGTGATCGTGGCCTAGTGGGATAAATGAACTAGGGAATTGTGGTCAATTCGAACAGCTGATTCAAAATCTCTATAGAAGATCTAAACATTTTTTGAAGGAAAAAATGAGAGATGAGGTTAGAGAGAAAAAAAAGAAGAACCCTAGAATTAGGGTGAAAAAGAAAAATTGATTGTTTATAGTCATTGTAATTATTATTCCAAAAAGGAATTAGTAAAATTAAAGTATGGAAATGAATATTATTTACATTCTATTATTATGGATACCATGGAATAATTACTTGGTAAAATTATTTTCCCTTATCTCATGAGTAGCTAATTTCTTTAGTCTTGGGATTATGTTGAACTAAAGTGTATTTGTGTATGGGAGTTGATGTTTTTGCATAATCTTTAGTTGTTGATTATGGATTCCACTATTTCTTGATCTTATTAGTTTGAACTTGGGCGTGAAAACCCCAAATTTCTAAATGGGTTTGATGGGTGAAAACCCCAAAGTCATAAAACCTTTTATCATCCTTGAAAGATGGATGAAGGTGAACATAAAGTAACCCAAAACACCCTTGAAAGAGGGTTATAGAAAGGACAAAGTAATGGTGGACAATTAAGCCTATGGTTTACTAGCTTTTGCAATCTTAGAAATAAGTGTAATTGGAGAGTAAATCATGTCAGAGCATCATCCTAGAAATAGAGATGCTTGATTGAGGTTTTGGGTGATTACGAATTGCATACTTGTTAGGTGCTCCAAAGAGACAATGGGTGAAATCATTGTGGTTTAATTGAAAGATTAACTACCTCAATCTTTGACCTAACCTATCCCATAGTTAACAACTATAGCTTATGCTAAACCACTATCAACCCACATACTTTTACTTTTAGGTAGAAATAATCCAAAGATTTCCCCCAAACTTGAGGTTACATCAAAAGTACTATTTAGTGTGTTGTTAATGAAAGATTGATAAAAAAAATTTCAATACCAATCCCCTCATTTTATTTTACTTGTTGTGTTTGTTTTTATTATGGGTAACCTTTTAGTAATTAATACACCCATAAGATTTGAAACTTATACTTCATTCCTTGTCGATTCGACCTCAATACGAGTTGGATTATTGACAATAACTACCTAACTTCTCAAACATGGGAGTGAATTGAGCATTATAAAAATCCCACCCTCAAGTGATATGGTATCTAGCTCCAGAAATCATTCCAACCTCTAATTATTTCCAAACCTATATCTAGGTTAAGAAATCACTCCAACTTCTAATTATGTCAAAACCTATTATCCCGAGCCCCTAACAAACCCTCCTTATCAAACTACTTAGTACTCACCTTCATTTATTTGTCCAATATCAAACTACATTTCAATGTCTTACCAAAATCTACCAACAACTCAATGACCCAACCAATCCTCAATACCTCAACATAAGCTTCAGAAAAATCCATCAAGACAGTAAACTCCTCTAGGTGAACCCATTGATCAATTGTATTAATGACTCAAAGAAGTGGGCTACATCATGCCCATTGCTTTGACGAAGTCAAATTCTTATGTTTATTATTTCCTAAGCTTACTTACACTTTTTGACATTGGTGAAGAGGATATCATATTTATTCTCTGCTCCAGACTCTCAAACTTTTGAAATTCCTTCAATCTTTACAATATGTAGTTTTATTTAATGTTTTTCAAGATTATTTAATTTGAACTACATTTGATCTGATTCCCCTATATGAGGGATATGTAGGCGCTCATTTAATGAGTTTTTTCTCATTGTATTAAAATTTTCTTTTCCCTTGATTTATCATTTTTCTATATGGAGTTAGATGGATCAACAATATGATGTGGTATTCAATCACAAAGGATGTTTTGAATCAACAAATCTGATGTTCAACAACAGTCGACCTTGTCCATTTTCCTAGCTTTCTTATATTTTTACATTCGCAATTTCAAATTCAACATTATGTTCCATTTCTACAATTTGTTTTATACGTTACGAGCTCCAATCTTACGCCTAGGTCACTTATTAAGTCCTAGTCTTCATCCTAGAATGCCTTTGTTTTTATATTTATTATGTTTTGAACTTATATGTGCTACATGGTAACTTTTGTTTGGTCTTGTTTATTTTGTTTAAAGGTTGTCTAGAATTTGAACATCGATCTCAATTAAATCTACAATATGACAAATATGTTCAATCTTTAAAAAGATTCCAGTCCTCTTTCTCCTCGCCTAAGGTAAAACATTGCGCCTCCTTATCCTCGTCTTACTCACACACCCTCTCAATAATTTCCTTTAATACATAACACTCTTGAAAGAAAAAGGATCAATTTAGACACATGTCGATAAAGGTTGCATGACTTAGAGAAAAGGTTGGATGAGAATCTACATTCAAAAGGTGTCTACAACATGAGGTATGAGAAACTATGTGTACATCCAAAGGTTGATTTACCTCTGGAATACAAAGTTTCAAAGTTCAACAAATTTGATATGCATGGAGATCCAATCACACATATAAAAGACTATAGTCGAAGACTAATTGGCATACGACATAATGAGGCTCTTTAGTGAGATTGTTTGTCCAAAGTTTGTCAGGAATGGTGCTCACTTGGTTCACCCAACAAGACTTTGACCAATGGCATAAGTAGGAAGACATGGCTCAAATTTTTTTGGGGTAAAATAAGTTTAACATCAATTTGGTCCAGAAATGTGGGATTTGGTTGAGGTAAAGAGAATGACCCATGAATCTTTTGAGGAGTATGCAATGTGATGGAGGTTAGAGGATTCAAAGATACTTCTATACCTGAAGAGAAGTTGGTCCAAATTTTCCTCAGCTCACTTAATGGAATATACTTTCAAAAAATATTCTTCCTCGTCAGTTGATAAAATTGACAACTTACTAACATTATTTAAGCCTAAATTATCATGATTTTTCATTGATTTGTTGTTACTTTCTTACTTAGTGCTCATTTGTGTTGGTAAAAGTGAAATGAGAAGATGAGCAGGGAAACATGTTAAAACTAAGCTAAGGGGAAGGTGAAAGAGAAGAAATGTGAGTAAGAAGACCAAAAGATGAAATTGAAGGCATAGGAGTCAACCCTTAGTTACCGCGATCGTGACCCTCAGTCAACAAAGTCCAGTAGGGTGTGATCGCGATATGACTACCATGATCAGTGTCGCAATCGCAGTCCAAAGATGGCTGAAGAAGTAGAGCAGAAAATTTTCAAGGGCATTTTTATAATATTTGGAAAATGTGGAATTGGGGCTTAAATAGTGGTTTTTAGTTCATTTTACACATAATCTTTTATCTTACATATTATCCTATCCTTATTTTAGGGTTTATTACTTAGATCTTAAATTTATACTAATTTGAGGCAAGAATTAATTAGAGAAACTCCAAAGTGAAGGATTGGCAAATCTCATTGAGGATTTAAGCGAATTTAAAGTGTGGTTTGCATTCTCTTTATTTTTCATGAGTCAAATTGATGGATATTTTGGTACATATTTGTTCAATGTCTTTATGAGTTGTTAGTTCTTCCTCTTGGGATTATGTTAGAATAGGGAGTATTTATGTGTGGGTTGTGATTCATTTGTGTATATGCTAATGTTTTGGTGTTGGTTTCTACTATTGATTGAGTAAATTGATTGGGATTTAAGGGTGAAAGCCCTAAATACCCAAAATAGGCTTGTTAGTTAAAACCCTAAGCTCTTGAAAGCCTAAACTATTTTTGAAAGAGGGATTTGGGAGAACTTTAGGAACCATAAACATCGTTGAAAGAGGGATATGGGAACCAAGGCAATAGTAGACAATTATTGGGCTTAGTTTTCTAATTTTCACCATCTTAGACATAAGAGTGAATAGGAGGTTGATTATCCCTTAGGTACCATCCTAGAAATAGGGGTGCTTAATTTAGGTGTTGGGTGGCTTTTTTAAAAACTCTACAGGTACTCTAAAGAGTCAATAAGTGGCAACTTTGAGGTTTTGTTGAAGAACTAGCCTCAAGGACTTTAAACCTAGCCTAGCACATCATCAACGACTAGAATTTGCACAAAATTATCATGTTCCCATAAATAAATTTCCCTTAGGAAAGAATTGTCCCAAAATTCATTTTAATTGATTATACTCTAATTATTATTAGTCTTGAATTAGTCTTTTAGAAGCACAAAATTAATCATATCTTTGAAAACGTTTAAAACCCCTAAATCTTTTTATCTTAAGTTTGAATTTAATAAGTACTTTTATTTTTAACTTACCCATTAGCCACTCACATTGTTCCTTATGGATTTAACCTCGAGTCTTGTTGGGTTATTATATTGACAATGACCGCGTTGCTCTTAAATTGACATATAAGTTAAGCGTTATCATCAGTCACTGTTTTGAGAGTCTAATTTCGATTGGAAAAAAAATTAGAATATGAAAATTAAGCAGGGAGAATTATTTATATTTTTGCAATGACAGCCACTTATCAAACACCAAAGAATCCATCCGAGGAAAGTGAAGAGGATTCATCACCCTTCATACCTCAAACATAAGGCTATTCAAAAAAAAAAAAGATTCATACTATTTTTGGTTCTTGTAATGTGCATATTGAACCTTATGAATCACAAGATTGTTAAAGCAAGGCTAATCAGATCCAACCCTACTCTATCCAACAAGGCTCTCAAAATGAGGCTTCTCTAACACAACCCAAATTTTAACAAGGGCATTACCGGGTACACAATGTTTTTCATTAATCAAAGAAAATGAGGCCTTAAATGTTTACTCCTTTAATTGAGCCTTTAGCAAACATATTTGAAAGACTAAGGGCCCAAGGTATTGTGCAACTGAGGAGGGGATGGATTCCTGTGTATCTTTCCCCTAACTTTGATCTAACTAAAAATTATTCTTATCACTTGAATATTATAGGTCATGATATTGAGGAATGCTCAGCACTACGGTACAAGATCCATAATTTGATCAAAAAAAAAGGGATAAAACTTCAATAAGGCCCAATAAGCAATATTTAGGATCCCTCACTATGGGAAAAATATTTATTCAAGGTGATCCAATAAAAATATTTCCACAATCTTCGCAAAAGAAGCATAAAACATATCACATAGATTAATATTCAACCCTTCCTTGTTTTTCATTACCATTCTCCTTTGATCTGCCTTATGGATAGAAATATTTTGCTTGTATTATCTATCTTTCTTTGTACTAATTAACTATATTTGACCCAAATTCTATTTGGATATGTAGGCATCCCACTTTGGGTCCAGTCTTAATCTAACAAAAAAAATTCTTTCCCCTCTATCCAATTCAAAAACTCTTCTCAAATTTTTACACCCCTAAAATTTCAGGCTAATAAGCCTAACCCTTAAGCATATAAAGGCAGATTCAAATTAAGGTCATGAAATTCAAATGTCGGACAACCATTTCTCTTGAACTAATGTTTTCTTGTAATGACTTAGGAATATAAGACTCTAAAAGCAAAAACTGGGACAGAATTTTTGAGGTTTCCAGGAGACCTCAAAAAATTCATAAGCAAGCAATACATCAATTCACAGTGATGTGCAAAAGGTGCCTTTTATTCTACACTAAGGTAGAAATTTTTAAGAATTCCTCAAAAATTTCACCATGATGGAATACAAGTCCCAACGGTCCATGAAGTAGAAACAACAACCAAGGAATCAAATTAAGCAAGGTATGAATCAACATTTTTTTTACTGCTAATTTTTCTTCGAGTGTAGACAACAAGTACTAACTCCATTAACAATTCTATAATACCAGTAAGGAAGCTAAGATTACATTCCCAATAGGGGAAAAGAGCTAAGCTATTCTATCTTTTAACTATATCAATATCAAAACTGACACTATATTAACAAATATTGTGTTCGTTGTAAAACCCTAAAAACAACATGGGTTTCTGTAGAACCTTAATGGAAAAACAGGAGTTTATTGTAAAACCTTCAACGAATAATATTGGGTTCCTTGTAAAACCCTAAAAACAACATAGGTTCCTGTAGAACCTAAATTTCATAATATTAGGTTCCTTATAAAGCACAAAAAACAACATGGGTTCCAGTAGAACCTTAATTAACTAACATTGGGTTACTAGTAAAACACTAAAAACAACATGGGTTCCTGTAGAACCTTAATTAAACAATATTGGGTTCCTTGTAAAAGCCTAAAAACAACATGGGTTCCAGTAAAACCTTAATTGAACAATATTGGGTTCCTTGTAAAACCCTAAAAATAACATGTGTTTTTGTAGAACCTTGATTTAACAATATTAGGTTCCTTATAAAACCCTAAAACCAACATGGGCTCCTGTAGAACCTTCATTGAACAATATTGGCTTCCTTGTAAAACCCTATAAATAACATGGGTTACTATTAAACCTTAATTAAATAATATTCGATTACTTGTAAAACCCTACAAATAGCACGGGTTCCTGTAGAACCATAATTGAACAATATTGGGTTCCTTTTAAAACCCTAAAAACAACAAGGGTTCCTATTGAACCTTCATTGATCAATATTGGATTCCTTGTAAAACCCTAAAGTTAAGTTGGGTTCTTATAGAAACTTAATTGAACAATATTGGGTTCCTTAAAAACCCTAAAAACATTTTGGGTTCCTGTAGAACATTCATTGAATATTGTTGGGCTCTTTGTAAAACCCTGAAAACAACGTGGGTTCCTATAGAACCTTAACTGAATAATATTAGGTTACTTGTAAAACCCTAAAAACAACATGGGTTCCTATAGAACCTTACTTAAATAATATTGGGTTTTTTAGTAGAACCTTAAAGACAACATTGGCTTCCTCGTTGAACTTTAAATTTAGCTACTATTGAATTTCCAATGAGTAAGAGATGATTTTCTCTCTCTCTCATTTGAAACATTATTCTTTACCCTTTTGTTTGTTCATGAGCTAAATCATATTCACATTCCACATCTTGTCAACTCAATATATTGCCCGTCAAATTCAATGTCCATTATTTTTATTAATCTCATCCGTTCCTAAATTTAGAATTACACACGACCTAATTCTTGTAAAATCAAAGATATGTAAGTGACTTAAGGCTAAAGTCTTGGCCGCATTATTTTTGAAACCACCCTCCTGCGTTTTCATCCCAACAAACCCTCTACTTGATTGGACAAAATTGACTACTACGTCAACTTTCATAGCTTGACAATTCTTTCATAATTCTCAAGCAAAGAAGGGGCAATAATTGATGCCCACTATTGACCTCCCAGTGCTCTTCTTTGGCTGTTATTTTATGAAAATTATTATTTTTGACTATTAATATTTTTTACATGTTATTTTGATATCAAAATAAATATCGATGTGTCACATTCATGAATTCTAAATATGTAATTTATTTGATCAAGTAATTTTTATATTTATATATAATGTAACTATTATATTTTATATAATTTGTGTTAATATCTATTAAATTATTTTCAAAAATATGCAGACTCATAATTTACAAATGCACTATTTATTATTATTATTATTATTATTATTATTATTAATAATAATAATAATAATAATAATAATAATATGACAACCAATTTTATTCAATTTCCCTTTGCATTTCAATTTTAACCATTCTTTTTATCCAATTGATGTCAATTTCAACCAAATTGATATCAATTTTGATTTCAAATTAAAGTTTAAATTTTAGACCCACTCTTTAAGTATTTTAATCTCAACTGTGGATCAATAACCTAACCCTAATCTGTCACTTTGTCAAAATGATCGCATCCCCTTTCTCTCTCTTCTTTCTCTCTGATCTTTCTTTTTCTTTCTCTGAACAAAAGTGTCATCACTTTACCCTTTTTTGGCAAGCCCACGCCAGCGACCACCCCTTCTCAACTTCCTCCTTGTTTTCTTCCTCTTTCCCACTACGACTTTGATTAACAAGCCATTGGCGCCACCCTGTCGCCTCTCCATCTCTCTGCCGTAAAAAACCATCCACAAAATCGAATCCCCCTATATTCTAACCATCGATATGGCCAATTTAAACTAGCCATCAGCCATGAGTCCTAGCCAACTATCCATCTTCTATCGGCTAAACCAGCACTACTGCAGCCGCCATCTCAGTCGTTGCCTCCGATGCAACGACCGACCAAAATTCAGCCTCCTTCTCCTCTCAGCGGTCACGTCCTCTCCAAAATTTATAACCAATGAGGTTTTTAAGGAACCCAAGTGTTGTCCAATTTGATTTCTCAATACCTTAACTTGCATGTTTGTTTTCTTTGGTTTAACTTGAATGTTTGTTTGCTTTGGTCCTTTAGCTTTAAAAATCACGATATTTTGATTTTGAATTTTGATTCAATTCAATTAATTATGTGTTTATGTTCTTCTCTAGATTGATATACATGAAAATGCTCAAATTCTGTGGACTTTGATTATCCTCAAATTTTCTACTAGTTGATGTTTCATTAATTTTTATGATTCTAGAAAACTTTGATTTTGGGTTATCGACAAATTTTGATGCGTAATTATTGATATTGGTCTGCATTAATTCCTATATCATTATGGTAAAAATGAAATTTAATCTTTTTCATTACAATTTTTAGTGATAAAAATGGTGTCAATATATCCTGTCTTCACTGATTTGCCTCCATGTTTCTTATTTCTATTTCTAGCAATCTTTGATCTATTATTTTAATTGTGATTGATTAATGGTATTCATTTAAGGAAAGTATGTCATTTAAGTGATTTTAATGCCTTCTATTTGAATAGAATGTCATGTCATTAGTTTACAATAACAAATTTTTCTTCTCCTAAATTTGGATTTGATTAAGCTAATCAAGAAAAAGATTTTGTTTCAGCTTTTCATGGAATCTTTGATTAGAACTAATTTTTTACTTGATATATGAAATAATTGATTTACCCTTTTTTTTAATAAAGATTTTCCCTTAATTTATTTATTAAATATTATCTTTTATTTTATTTTCTTAACTATTTTGCTATGTTAATTCTCTCGTTTCTTATTAACAGATAGTCTTTGATCTGATATTTTACTCATCACTAGCTACATCTTGCTCTATATATAAATTAGTAAATACTTTAAAGTCTCTTTGGCATCTTAAGGCATTCGATCCTGTTCAATTTTTCAATTGCTTGGCTAAGGTCTTATTTATTATATTTGTGAATTACTGATAAGTTCCAATCGATGTAATCTAAATATCTTATATGATGACACTTGAAAGCATGCCCATAAGAATTATTCGTTGTTTTATTTACTATATCATTGTTTTGTCATTATGTTCGGAATCATGCCACAGTATACTCGTTTCTCTCTTG
This sequence comes from Capsicum annuum, assembly GCF_002878395.1. Lineage (NCBI taxonomy): Eukaryota > Viridiplantae > Streptophyta > Magnoliopsida > Solanales > Solanaceae > Capsicum > Capsicum annuum. Next base: position 165,844,777 of record NC_061122.1, read on the forward strand.
GTTCTTGTTGCACTAGTTCTTTGCGTCTAATAGATTTTGGTATTTAAGAGTGGCCCTGAGGTTTTGATATGGAATACATTATTCCCTCTTAGTTAGTTGATTGTTTTTTTCATATTGATTAGTAACTCTGTATAAATGGTAATGATGTAATAAAAAAATTGAGACTACTTGGGTGACGGGGTTTATGTGATTATGTGAGTCACTTAGGGAAACTCAATTTTTGATCTATTACTAAATTCATTTGACACCCAAAAATAATGTTTTAGGATCGACTAATTAACTTTATATGTAATAAATCATCTGTGAGTATCTTCAATCAACTTATAGCATGTTTAAGCAGTTTTGGGCATGTTTAATTTATTCCTCGACACACGGTGTTGACATTTAAAATATTTAAATGATGTTTTTGCAACTAAATTATAAATCTCGATCTTTGAATAATAATTTCCAGCATGTTAATTGAATTTCCATCATATTAAACTTGATTTCTCAAATATTAAGATTAGTTTTCAGCATATAAAAAGGAATTTTCAGTATGTTAAAACAAGTGTTCAACATGTTTATAAATTTTATGCAACATTTTTAGTTATAAGATATAGCCTTCACCATGTTAACTATTTTCACCATTAGGGTAAAGTTTCTAGAACTCCAAATTAATCTTCAACACTTTCATTTTTTACAACATGTTTTGCATACAAAAATTAACAGGTATCACTCCGCAACATATTCACTTTAATTTGACATGCTTTTCTTTTAACAACTTTACAACATTGTGTAAATAGTTTGACAACAACCTTTAGCTAATAAATGACAATTTTTCACTTAGCAGCATGTCTATAGGTCAACTTTGTCAAAATAAGTAATTTTATCTTAGTATGTCTATCACCTTAACCAATTTTCGAATTAACTAAGAGGCTTATCTTGAGACAATTATATGCTACTTAATATTCTATGCGTTTTACACATTTTGAGTCTAACTAGAAAACTTAGTTTCATTTGTCTAGGACCCAAAATCTAAAATAGTAAAGTCCAATGCCTCTTGGATGATAAGTTGGGAAGATAAGCATATTTGAGAATGCTAGTTTTATACTTTCCTTTTATAGAACATCTTTAGGCATGATAATGAAACACCCTGGGTTTTGATCATTAGAATTTCCTGAAGTTTTGAGTCTTCTGCTGATCATACGACTCACCATACGAGCCGTATGGTGAGGGTATAGGATAGGTGTCCTATCTTACATGTTGGCCAGTGTTTGGTACATGAGTATTTGGTGTGGTCATGATTTGGTGGGTACAGTTCATATGGTTGGTGATGGGTTGGTTGGTTGATCCTTCACTTAATAAAAAATTAGGTAACTTAACTTGGATCTGAGTACAACTGGCTCACCACAAGTCATGAGGATAAGGTATGAGTCATATAGTCCAACTCATATATTTGATAGTGTCCAACCTCTCTTAATTCTATTATGGGTATGGGTTAAGGGTACTTATCATATGCTTGGGTATGAGTTGGACTTTGCAGTTGTATGTTGGATAGTTTTGGGGCCTAACATTCTATCTAAGATACGAGTGGTGGGTACCACTCTTATGATAGGGTACGGTTTGGGTGGTGGAGTCATATCCTCCAGCAGGAATTTTTACAGTTTAAGTTGGCCGTATTCTAGACATTTCCCCTCTTAGCCCATTATGATCCAATGACCTAAAACATTATTGGGATATCATTTACCCTATTATTCTAATCTTAAATGCTCAAAAAATCTCTCAAATCTCTCTCAAGCTCTTGGGTTAAGAAAAGGCTAGGGTTTCCTTCAAGGTGGTCAATTATGGCTCTAAAGAGTGATTTTTCTTCGTCTTCTTCATAATCTAAGGCATGTTACTCCACACTCATTGTTAATTAAACTAAATGCCTATTTTATGGATGATTTTCATAGAAAAATTATGATATGGTTTTGGGTTTTGAATTATATATCGGGGGTTTTGGTTATTAATGGTTGATTTACATTTTCCTATGTTTTTAATTATGGTTTTCATATTATAATGGTGATTTAAACATGTGGTTTCATTGTAATGGTCAATGGTTACTTGATTTTTTTTTTGAAAACTATATGCCCTTAACATGTTTGTTAAAATGGATATGAGATGCTTTTATTACATAGTTGGACTTTCATTGAAAACATTACAGGGTATAATATGGTAATGGAACCTAAATTGGATAAATAGTTTTAACGGCTAAATTTAAAGGCCTTGATGGATATGGATTTGATTTAAAAACTTTATGGAGTACACAGGAATCACCCAAGTGATCTAATAATGCAACCTATGGGGTACATGGGATCTCCTAAGTGATTGGATAAGGATATTGCTACCAAGGTTTAGTCAGCATGTTATACCACTTCTTATAGCCTTGGTTAATAGTATATGGAATTGATGGTTTAGTTGTGTGCTAATGGTTCTAACTAGGCAATAATGGCGGGTTGTGATAGCTAACCATGAAGGTGTAAGTCTAATGGACAGATACTAGAAACTTGTGTTTGCCAACAAGAAGATTGGGCATAGCAACCATATACTTGTGGGGTACACGAGAATCCCTCAAGTTATACTTGTATATATGTATCATGGAGGGTGAAGGGTACATGGGAATCCACTGCCTCTGTTATATATCCAATTCATACGGCTACATACACTGGGGAAAGTTCAGGGGGTAACATTGGACCCATATAGGTCGTGGATGGTTCAAGGATGGTTAAGCTATACAAACCTAGGTTAATGGTTTTAAATATATTCTAAACTCGGTTCCTTAATGGTTTTAAATATATTCTAAACCTGGTTCCCTTCTCGGAATGGAATTTATATATGTATATATATATTGGATAGAGGCTTTGTGAGACTACAATGAGTTAGTATGGGCAGTGTCGGCATTGGTGTCACCCTTGACATTTGTATTGGTATTATGGCTGATACCAGTTGACTGTATATGATTTATGATTGTTACATTTTGTTATGTTATCTATATATGTTCAAAATTCATCCTACTTAAGGTTTAGGACAGTTATAGTTGGGTATTGGGGGTGGTCACTGATCCTAATTGGGCTTAAATCACCTGACATGTCTAGGCCCTAGTTTAGGTTATATAAGACAACTAGCCTAGGTTGGGGTGGGTAGACATTCGAAGATGATGATAACCCATGTATACTTAGACAATACACCATACGACACTATTATTTGTTTATAATCTGGTTGTTTGTTAATGGGTCAGGTAATAATTAATAATTTGGGTGCTTATCTGAATAAACCTAAACAATTTCTTGTGTAACTTTGTGAATTTATTCTTCTCTTTTTCTTAATTTTATATGTTTATTTGCTTGGAATAGTTTAGACTCTCTATTTTAATATAAATATTTTCTATAATTGGTGTCGTTTCTATCTTCTCACTTGTCTTATTCTTTCATTATTTTTTGTGATAAACACTATTTGGACTTCATTTATGCTATTATTATAATATTAAACACTCAAAAACTCTCTCAAATCTCTCTCAAGCTCTTAGGCTAAGTAATGGCTAGAGTTTCCTTCAAGGTGGTCAATTAAATCTCTAAAAGGTGATTTCTCTCGGTCTTCATTATAATCTAAGGCATGTTACTCCTCCCTCATTGTTAGTTCAACTAAAGGTATGTTTTATGGATGGTTTTCATGGAAAATAGTGATATAGATTTGGTTTTGAATTATATGTTGGTTTTTTTGTTATTAATGGTTGATTTATGATTTCCAATGTTTTTACTTATGGTTTTCATATTATAACAGTAGTTTGAACATGTGGTTGCATGGGAATGGTCAGTTGGTACTTGGTTTTGGTTTTGGAAACTATATTCCCTCAACATGTTTTTTAAAATGCCTATGAGAATGCTTCTATTACATAGTTAGACTTTCTTTGAAAACTTTACACGGTATAATATGGTTATGGAACCTAAATTGGTTAAATGTTTTTAATAACTAAATTGTAAGGCCTTGGTAGCCATGGCTTTGATTTAAAAACCTTTTGGATTACACAAGAATCCCCCTAGTGATTCTAATAATGCAACCTACGGGGTACATAGGAATACCCTAGGTGATTGGCTAAGGACATTGCCTGCAAGCTATAGTCGATATGTTCATACCATTTCTTATAGCCTTGATTAATAATATATGGAATTGGTGATTTAGTTGCGTGCTAATGGTTTTAATTAGGCAATAATGGTGGGTTATGATAGATTATTGTGAAGGTGTGAGTCTAATGAACGGACACTGGAAACTTATATTTGCCGACATAAGGATTGGTCATGGTGACGATATACTTATGTGGTACACAGGAATCCCCCAAGTTACACTTGTATATATGTATCATAGAGGGTGATGGGCACATGAGATTCATCCTAATTCACTGGTTAGGAAGTCTATAATGGCAAGGGACCTGGGTATCAGTACAAAGATCAATCTTCTGGGTCACAAAACAAGGATGCCTCTGCCCCTGTGATATCTCTGATTTTTGTGGTTAAATAAACTAGTGCCCATTCAGGGGGTAACACTGGACCCATATAGCCCATGGGTGGTTCAAAGATAGTTAAGCTACACAAAACCAGGTTAATGGTTTTAAATGCATGTTAAACCCAGTTCCCTTATCAGCATAGATTTTATATATATATATATACACGCAAACACACACACATATATATATATATTCATAGATGTGAATGCATATGGTTATTTACTTATTTTTAAATATTGGCATTATTATATCCTTATCCTGAGTGCATGATAGCGTTCACCCGCTAACCCAGCTTCGAGTGATGTGTCCCACGTGATGTAGGAACCATCCATATTACTCCTCATGCACAGTGATCAAATTTGGGAATAGCTTATAGTTAGATTGAAATGGTGAGCATCTATACTCCGAAAGGCTCCATTTTATGTTATGGTCTTATTATCATTCTTTGGTTATTTCTTAGACTTTGGTTTTGGCAATGGTTGGGGGCATATACCGATCGAATACTATTTTACTTTCAGATAGATGATTTGTGAGACTACTATGGGTTTGTATAGGCGGTGTCGGTATTGGTGTCAGCTTTGGCAGTGGTATTGGTATTATGGCTGATACCAGTTAAATATATTTGATTTATGACTGTTCTATATTCTTATGTTATTTATATCTATTTGGAATTCATCCGAATTAAGGTGTATGGCGTTATGATTGGGTATTAGGGGTAGCCCTTGGTCCCAATTGGTCTTGAGGCACTCGATACAACTAGGCCCTAGTTTAGGTCATGTCAGGGTGGTATCAGAGCCCTAGGTTCATGGTCTGTTAGGAGTCCAAAAAATCGTGTCGAGTAGAGTCTCTTTTTAGGGTGTGTAGTGCTCCATACTCATAAGGGATAGTATTAAGGCACTTACAAATATTTCTCTTTCTTGTGTTCTATTTTTAAGTTTTGGAGTCTACGCCATAGAATCTTCTCTAATTCTTGTTTATTCGCTTTTCAGATCATGCCTCGATAATCTAAAGTTCACAAAAACTCTTTTGTCTCAACTGGGGATAATGTTTATGGAACATACTCTACTCATGGGATCCATACTCGATGTAAGGGTGTAATTTTTAATTATTTTGGATTTCCACCAGTTCCCTCTAGTCCTTCTCAAACTTCTCAGGATGATGTGATGAATGCTAAGTTTTGTAATTTTATTCATATATTGGCACAACATATAGCTACTCAGTCTGGGCATGGTGATCCTATTACTCCATCTTTTAAGACCACAAGAGTTGGCCAGTTTATAAGGTTAAACCCTTCGACCTTTATGGGTGTTAAGGTGGAGGAGAATCCTCAAGATTTTCTAGATAAGGTGAAAAAGATTTTCGTGTTATGCATGCCATGAATGTTGAAGAGGTAGAGTTTTATGCCTACCAACTGAAAGATATAGTGTACCAATGGTTTGAGGAATGGGATCAGGCAAGGCATTATACTAATGAGTCATCACTGCGGGAGGATTTCACTAATATATTTTTGGATCACTTCTTTTCTCAGAATTTAAGGGAAGTAAACGCGGAGGAGTTTGTTAATTTAAAGCAAAGGAAAATATCAGTCAACTAATATGCCTTGAAGTTTCACCAGTTGTCTCGGTATTCTCCATAAATGGTGTTTAATATAAGGTTTGGATAAAAAAGTTTATTTTGGGATTATCTCATGAGTTGATTCTCGAGAGTAAGGCTACCTTTTTAATCAAGGGTATGGATATCTCTAGGTTGGTTTTATACATGCCATAGGTAGAGAAAGAGAAAAAAATTAGGCTAAAATAAGGGAGAGGTAGGGCAAGAGGTTTAGTCTCTCTAAGCATATTGGTGGCCAACAATAGAGTGGCAGGGATGGTAGTAAGTGGCCCAAGAAAAAATGGGAAAACTCTGGGCCTTATTCGATGGGTAGTTTTTCCTACCTAAAGTTCTTGGGTGTAGGCGTTTCCATGGTGGTGATAACTTTAGGACATAGGGTGCCTAATATCAAGCTAGTAGGTCTTAGTCGGCTCTATTGTGTCCTCCCTATAGTTTCTGTGGTCGTCTGCATAGGGGTTTCTGTGATAAGGGAAGGGACAAGTGCTTCAACTGTGGTCATCTAGGGCATATTCTTAGAAACTGCCCTATTGGTAAGGTTGCCTTTGGCAAATAAAGTTTTGGTTGCTTCATCTTTAGCACCAAACCATCTTTATGCTCTCATTACTCAATAGGAGTTTGATTCATTGCTTGATATCATGACTAGTATGTTGTAAGTCTTTTCTCGTAATGTGTATTCTTTACATAATCCAGGGTCTATACTCTTTTATGTGACCCTTTTTGTGGTTGTACATTTTGATTTTGGTTTGGAGTATGTTTCAGAATCTTTTTATATTTCTACCCCATTATGTGTCTCGTTGATTGCTAAAAGAGTCTATGGGGGAATGTGGTATCTGTTGGTAGTAAAAAGACTTTGGTGGATTTATTTGATTATATATCATTGACTTTGATGTCATTTTGAGGATGGATTGGTTGCACTCATGCTATGCATCTCTAGATTATCGGACTCATAATGTCATCTTTATATTTCTTAATAAGCCTGTTATTGAGTGGTAGGGTGGCTCCCTAGCTTCTAAGGGGAGGTTTATGTCATATCTTAGAGCTCAGATATTGATCTCTAAGGGGTGTCTCTATCATTTGGTTTGGGTTAAAGATTCTTACTCAGATGGTCTTTCTTTGCATTTGGTTCTAGTTGTGAATGAATTTCCTGAGGTTTTCCCTGCTGACCTTCTTGGGGTTCCTCTTTATACGGAGATTGTTTTTGGGATTGATCTTGTATCAGACACTCATCCAATTTCTATTCCACCATATAGAATGGCTTTGGCTGAGCTGAAGAAGCTCAAGGAGAAACTCAAGGATCTTTTGGATAAGGGTTACATCCATCCTAGAGTGTCCCCATGGGGTGCACCGGTGTATTTCATGAGTAAGAAGTATGGTTATCTTCGAATGTGTATTGACTACCGATAAATAATAATGTAATGGTAAAGAACAAGTATCCTCTTCCAAGAATAGATAACTTGTTCGGTCAGTTGTAGTGTTCCAAATTGTTTTCTAAGATTGATCTTTGGTTTAGGTATCATCAGCTTAAGATTAGGGAGATGGATATCTGTAAGGCAGCTTTCCATACCCATTATGGGCACTAATATCTAGAGCCAGTGTTAGTTTTCTCGATAATCTCAGTTAAGCCACGATTCTTAGAACTCAGTGAGTTATAGAACTCTGTACCCTCAGATAAATATAGAACTTTAGTAATCTCAGTATCACTAATATTCTAGCCTCAGTTCAATACTCAGCTAGATCAAATAGTATTCGAGTGTTCAATTCATACCTCAGTAGTATTCAAATAATCTTTTCAAAGCTCAGTATCATTCAGTCAAATAATGAGATTCAGTAGTATTCCATCAGATACAGAACTAAGTGAATTCATCTTAAGCCAGTCAGATCGTTCGAGAAACATGATCAGCATCAGATTCAGCTTAGTTTACGTTCGGTTAAGAATCAGTTTAGAGTCTTTCAGTTGGAAGTAGGAGATAGCACCGAGTAAGTACAGGGATGGCGACTCCCCATTAGAGAGGCAGAGTCGTTAGGAGCAATCCCTGAACTCTAGAACTACATAGCCAGCACAGGATATAGGAGTTACCCATTAGAATAAGGCTTGACTATTATACGACCTTAGGTTTAACTTCTTATGAGGGTTACCCCATTAGAGGAGCTTGACCAGAGTTGAGGCCTTTACCCATGGAACGGTATTGATACCCTTCCAGCTGGGGTTATAGGTTGGACCCCACTAGTTTAAATTCGGGGCATGTCAGTTTAGTGAGCACTCCCACAATTGCAGATTCAGTATCAATCTTCAGAGTAGAACTCAAAAATCAGGATGTAAAGTACAGTCAGCTATATCAGTAAGAAACTCAGATAGTTTCATTGATTCATGGACCACCAGCTAGATAGGCATGGTCTCATGTAAAGTTATTCATTAATCTCATTATCAGACCTAGAAATCACTCATTAGATAGGCTTGATCTCAGTCTTAGATTCAGTTGAGTAATCTCATTATCAAATCCAAAGATCACCCATTAGATAGGCTTGATCTCAGTTTTAGATTCAGCTGAGTAATCTCATTATTAGATCCAGAGATCACCCGTTAGATGGCTTGATCTCAGTCTCAGATTCAATTAAGTATTCTCATTATCAGATTGGGAGATCTTCTGCTAAACAGGTTTGATCTTAGACATAATCTTTTCTTATCATTGATAGTAGATTCAGAGATCATTTGTTAGAGAGGTTTGATCTCAGATTCAGTCAGCCAAGAATAGTAAGCTCAGATTTCAGTTATTAATATGAGTAGATTTAGTTAATTAGTTTTAGTATTATCAGTTTTTGAGATCACTCACTAGATAAGACTCATCTTAACTTCAGTACTCAGGTATCGATATCAGGAGATTTAGTTATTCAGTATCTTAGTATTAGTAGTGAGATCAGCTGGCAGTAAAGTAGTATTCGAATTTTAGTATTCAGAGTCATGATGATATTAGTTATGGTTTGTGCATTCATGCATATGTTCGCATTGAGTATTCTCATGATTATTCAGTTAAGTAATTGTTCATGCATAAGCCCTTGCATTTAGCCTTACCTCATCTTCATACTCAGTATATTCCCATACTTACACATTTGTGCTATAGTGTTTTATTTGACACCATAGGTTCAGAGGCACGAGACCCAGAGTACCCTTAGCAACTCAGTCCCAGTCAGTAGCAGTAGACGTAGTAGTGAGTCCTCTTCATTCGAGGATGATCCTTAGTTTATTATAGCATCAAGGTTTATTTATTTTCAGTAGACAGAGTTAGTTGGGGACATGTCCCATCAACTCCACAGTTCAGACAGTTTAGAGGCTTTTTAGACAGATGTATTAGTATTTAGTTTTTAGTTTTAAGTATTTTTAGATATTTTGAACCTTATGGCCAGTTTCTGCACTTATTATCTATATTATGTAGTGCTTAGGTACAGATATTTGTATAGGGTTAGCTTGTGGTCCTTCGAGATCATGATCACGGTGTGACATTCTAGTTCCAGAAAATTGGGTCATTACAACAATCCTCACACACATATTGTTGTAAAATAATACTTATGCTACTCATTATCAGATTTGTGCTTACACTTAAGCATAATTTACTTTATATAGTGATTCTAATGCAAAGTATAGATCCATAATTGTAAATTATTAACATCTATGTACATCATTAAAATTTTATAAGGGGCCCTAGTTTCATAATATTCCAACCAATAGCTTTTCATTTATTCGTTTTCTTTCCACAGACATTGTATGTATAATCATAAGACAGAAATAAAACATAGAATCACAAATATAACAATCCTAGATATGTCGATTCTCTTAGATAGCACATGAGAGAAAATAATACAGGCAACAAAAACCACTGAAGAAATAGACTCTCTAACAAGTACAAGTACCCTACCCTCACCAAAATAAAATATTTTGTCCTTAATGTATATAATACAGTACAAGGTATGGAATACTTTAAAAACCTTAGTCTTGGGATTCTGGCAAAGCATGGGAGACCTCACTGGCCTTAGTAGCAGCAATAGTGACTATAGCAGTGGGTGGGGTGCTTAAAACACCAATTTCTTCACTGACTAGAATGGGTGTTGTAACAATAGTGATATGTATCCATCTTTATATGCCAAACTGGTGGACACACCAGCAGTTTAATTGGCAACTCCTTTTTTTCTTTCTTTGTCACTCTTCTTTAATTGTTTCAATACTTTCTACGGTATTATTTCTTTAGCAATCTTATTTTAATGCCTTATTGTAACACCCCGATTCTCTGAACCAAAATTCTATATGATGCTTATGACCCCGAAGGACCGTAAGTTAACCCATGACTGATATATGTTCCTATAAACTACATAATATATATGTAAAATGTGGAAAACATTAACAATAGGCCATAAGGTTCAACTGAATAAAATATCTGACAAATCATAACATCCATATGGGGTAACAAATATCCAAAACAACTGGAGTTTAAAATAGATCTGAATTAAATCTAAAAGACTACAAATACTTTCTGAGTAAGGAGTTGAAGGAACATGTCTCCAACTAACTCCGTAAATTGAAAGATAACCAAAGAAAATAAATAAAGTCAAAACATATCTCCTCGAATGAAGAGGACTCACTACAACTCTGTATATTAAAATACGACTGTTACTGCTGATCTGGAACTCGTGGCTCTGAACCTATGGTGTAACATAAAAGAAATCACCATAGCGCAAATGTGTCAGTACAACTGAAAGTACTGAGTATACGAGTGAGGTAGGCTATATGCAAAAGGGCTTACATACATGAGCGGTGCTAATTGAATAACTAATATAAATGTGAGAGTGCAAACATGCATACATAGTAATTGAGATCATGAATATGTGATATCTAGATCTGTATGCTAATACATGGTTTATTGATATCTAAAATGACTAATACTAGAATTTCTTATAACATGGATGACTGTTTCTGATAGTCTTGAATCTGATGGAACTACCTGAGTTCTGTACTATAATTGAATTGACTATATCTGACAGTCCTCGCATACTGAAATCTAAAAAACTATCTATGTTCTTTTACTAAGACTGAGACTGAAACTGTGGGAGGTGGTTTTTTAACCGATATACCCCATATGTGCCATTATGGCTAAGCTGGGGTCCAATCTCTACTCTGACTGGAAGGGTGTCAATACCGCACCACTGGTAAGGAAAACGTGTGAGCAACCCTTATATAACAGGTAACTCTAGTGAGAATGGTGGGAACCCTCATATAACAGGTTAAGCCACCTCATCTACCCTCATATAACAGGCTATGATGTCTCAACCTATGCTGGCTACATAGTTCTGGAACGCAAGGATGACTGCTAAGAATCACACCCTCATATAATAGGTGAGTTCCCATCCTTGGGTTCACTTGGTGCTAACTCCTACTCCCATCTGAAGAGACTGAACATTATTTAATTGACTATATGTGAACTGGATTTATTGAATTTCTATTGACTGATGGAATAGTACTGATATCTAATAACTGACTGAGATCATAAGGTTTTCCTGAGTCACATGACTGACTGATTTCTATTGAATCATGGCTTGATTTTGGATATTGTGAAACATGACATGGATTTAGTCACATAGCTATATTTTTTGAGTACGAATACCCCTAGGACTTGATAGAAGGAAACTGACACACATATGACTGACTTGATCACAAGATTGGAGTTCACAATTCATAATATCATAACATGGGGAATTTCATGAAGTACATGGTTTTCATACATCTTGTACATAAGCAGGATTTGCAAGTAAGAATAGAATAATCTCGTAAGGCTAGTTGACGAACAATCCAACAACATTTATGAGGCACACTATCAACATAAAAGTCATTGGAACATAGGGGCATATCATGAATCCTTCACTAAGTCACAATTTAGCTATATTGCATAATTTCTAGTTCCTTAGGCATTTTATCATTTTAAGGCATAGGTATATTTATCAATTCGACCATCTTAATCTATCCAAAATTTATGGGTTTCAACTAACCTATTTACATGCTTCATGAAAACACATCAAGATACAACCTTGAATCCAAACAACAATCATCAACATGAATATAGTCATAATACGACAAGGAAATCACAATTTATAATTTAAAACATAATTCTTGAGCTTCATGGATGAAAGGGATCCATGGATGAACACTACGAATACCTTAGTGATTGAATATTGAAAGATATCTAATGTTTCTAAATATTCTTGAAAAATTCCTTAGGCTTGCTCTTGAGGAGATGATCTTGAGAGAAAACCCTAATCTTGTGGTTGAGAATGTATGAGAGAGATTTTTAAGATATTTAACTAAAGAGAATGGAAGATAATACACTCCTTGAGGGTTATAAGTCATGGAAAGTAAAGGGAAAAGACCAAAAGACCCTTACTAAAATATCCCTCAATTGCTAGGAAAAATAGCTGACAACATTTATGACAAGCCGTCATACTGGTGATAGGTCATCATGAATTGTCGTCACAAAAAGGTAAGATCTTGGTTTTTTGGTTAAGGTTGACGACATTGGTGATAGGTCATCATGGGCATGACGGCTTGTCACAAAATGTCATCACTGGAGGTGAAAATCTTCCCAGGGCTGACGACATTGGTGATAGGCCATCACAGGTGTGACGGCTTGTCACGAATGTCGTTACTCAGTTTCCCAGCCTAACATACCGTAGTAAAATGGGTATAACTGCTTGCTCTGATATTGTATTTAGGAGAAATTGATATCGTTGGAGATCTAATTCAATTATCTATGTGTTGGCGAGTCATGAGCTCAGAGATTCATAGCTTAATGAGAGATATGCACATTTGAATCTGACTATACCAATATCCTTCTCAAAAATTCAATTGGTAAGGAAATATTTTGATTCTTCTATTAGCTAGGACACTTTTGAGGCCTTAATATGCATCAACCTTGATAATAGCACTACCAAATCACTAAAATTTATTACTCATGAGTTTGAAGCATGATCCTAAAAATGTTTGAACTTTTAGGTTATGACCCTTATATTTCTTGATTTCTTTTTTCACAATCTTCACTCAAAGCCTTGCCTTTGTCCTTCCATGGTTGTCCCATCAAATAAAAAATATCATATTTTTCTTCTACCTCCATAATCCTTAGATCAAATACATCTAAAATAGGTTGCCTTTTAAATTTAGCTATATCTTCTTATGCTTGCTTCAACTATGTGGTGGACTTAGCTAGATCAAGAACTAAGAGCTCTTGCAGCCTATTATTCACCTTTTCCTCTATATTGTTCATTCATGTATGCAAGGTTTTTTATGGCTTCAAAGCCTCCACTATAACTCTTTTCACAAATGGCTTAAACTTTTTTCCCATGCATTCAACTATCGTTCAAACTTCTTCTGAGCTTTAACCATTTTAACAAAATACTCTAGCATCAAGATATACTCTGGCATGGATGTTGTATCCACATTCTCAATGGTAGCACATGTAGGCATCAACCATGGTACTGTAGATGCACCCTGTGGAACGATAGTAGCAAAAAGTAATGGCATACCTGAAAGGATTTAAGATACTTGTAGCGTATCCTGGGACTGAGGGACAAAATATCGAGGCCTATGCACCCTCATCTCAAATTTTGTTTTATCTCTAGTCTTCTTAATATCCTATATTTTTAAAGCTCTAATCTTATTATAAACCCCTCAAATGAGCGGTACCTTTGTTAGTCAACTTAATTCCATAATCAGACAACAAAAAAGAGAGCACTAGTTGTTTTGTATGCCCGAACAAACATCTCATCAGTGATAATTTGGCCAAAATCTATTTTAGCCCCTCAAGCAAGCTAGCTAGAAACACAACTCATTATGGATCTATGTTTCCAGCATCCCCAGTCATCATCATCCCAACTCTTACTTTTACGCACAAAAATATGGCCTTAAATCTCAATGAGGATTTGACAATTCTTTCTCTATTTCTTAGCCATGATGGGTCCCTATTATCTGTCAACACTCTTGATAATCATGGCCTCTTGGTGGATGCGGTAGTTATCCAATGCTCAAACTCTAGAGATATTACAAGAGTAGTGTAAAGCTAATAAAAAGGATTCAGTTGATAGTATGTCATCCACTTTTTTCCCATATGGGCACTCCTTTTCAAGTACCACCAAATAGTTGGCAAAGAATTCTTATACAATGGTAGGATAGTAGGAACCCAGAGGTATGCTCAATCCACCAAACTCAAATGTATTGAATTGCCTATCAATATATTGGTACTCGGGTAACTATGTAGTAATGATCTAATATTCTTCCACATATGCATTTTCATTCTCCTATTTTATATAGGTTATAGGCCATTATAATGATGTTTCTTTGCTCCATCAACTTTCCACCTAATGCCCTCTCCAACCTCAAGGCCCTTATGGTGGACCACATCACCCTATCCTCTTTTGGTTCCATTTCAAGGTCTTTTGTATCCCCTATTCACTTTCCCCATTTAGGCTTGAGCTATAACTTCCATTGATCTCACCATCACTACTGACATCCAAACTTGATAAATCATTCTCCTCATCGGACTGGAAGGATGGTAGCCACTTTTTCTCACTCTAAAGTATGTGGTAACTCGGGGCGTCAGTATCACCTTTAAGTTCATCCTTAAGTCTAAAAGTTATAGCATCTCGGGTCAACCTGGTTCAGCCCCTGCCTCTCCTCAAAGGTAGTTTCTGGGTCATCGATATGCCATGGTTTCATGGAACTTTTGATGCTTAAAATGATGAAAATATGCAACTACTTAGGGCTTTTTGTTTGATATGATGTGTTTTTTATGTTTAGTAGTTATATGGTTCAGAAAAGAATAAAAGATCTCTAGAAGAAAATCTAAATGTAGACTAGGCAATGAGTCGTTTAGTCACCTAATGACCCTGGTCCAAAGTCGTTACCTAAATAGTAAGTGAGGATGACTTCAGGAACTAAAGTAAAGAATGACCAAGACTCGTAAGGAATGACAATGATTTAAGGCATGGAATCGTTCTGAGCACATTAGAAAAAAGTCCTTCAAGTTAACAAGTGAGGTTCCAATGGAAATAAGTGAAGACCATAACTCGTTATGGTAGACAACAAGTTGTGGCTGGAGCCATCACGAGTCCCAACCAATGACTCATTAAGTCTCACAATGAGCCATGAAAATTGAAGACAAAAAAGAGCAACAAAATCATCCAACGAGTCGTTGTAAGTACTGAAGACTCATTACTGGAGGTTTGACCATGGCCACCTTAGTTTTCTTATTTTGTTTTTATTAGGTTTCCTAGGTTATTTTGAGACTCTATAAATACCCTTGGTGTCTTTATGGAATAGTTTGTGAACTTTGATATATTTTTGCACACTTTATATTCTTGTTCTTGGTTTTTGGTTTATTATTCAATTTGAGACTTTGAGTTTGATTATGCATTATTGTAAAATTAATTATATGATTTCTTCATTAAACTCCATAGTTTATTTTACAACTATGAGTGACTATTTCTCTTAACTAGGGTTGGGGAAACCCTGGAGGATTAACAAAGTAAAGGAAGTGTGGATTCGGATAGATCAATGTTTACACGTGTATTGTGATTTTTTCAAGTTAATTTTATTCATTGTGGTGGCTAAATCTAAGAACTAGCCTATAATTGAGATTATCTTCAAAAGAGAGATAGAGATTGGGAAAAAGGGATTACAACATTGATTTGAGGCTATCAACCTCGTCAAATAACTTGATACCAATAAGGTGATATTTAAACTGGGATCAAAGATAAGGGATACTAAGGCCAAACCCTGAGACTCACAATGTAAAGGGTGAGATTTAATTATGTGTCCACAAGACAGTTGGTAATAAATAATTTTTCAAATTCTGCACTTGCAATGGTGAGATAGTTAGGTTGAGTATGAGAAACTTATGTAGTTAATAATCTAGGGGGAACATATTCCCAATGTTTGTTTTAGATTGTTTACAACCAAAATCATTCTCAATTTGTTACGTTCTACTGATTACTGTAAACCCTTATTTACTTTCATGCACTTTCAGATACTTCAGCAATCTTGAGATACAAGTTTTACCTATTTCACATTGGATCGACCCCAACCTAGTTCAGTTACTATAAATTGAGAGTGACCACATTTTATTTTTTTGGAGGTATTGTTGAGGAAACATCAAATTTTAGCACTATTACCAGAGAATACAGTGTGATTGTTGATCAAAGTTGTTGAAGTTTTTGGGTTTTATTTTTCTGTTCTTCTTTGGGTGTACGCCCTTGTATGCCTAATACTAGAAGTCAAGGCAATACATTGCTCATTATTAATCCTGACCCAGAGAATATCCTATAGCCGAATCGTACGATGACAGAACATGTAAGTGAAGGCCATCTTAAAAGGGTTTGGTATAACCTAAATGTTGTGCCTCCCCCTTCTTTTAAAGATGTTTAGGATATTTTTTATCAAAGAATGAAGTAGATATTATGAAAAGCAGCTTCTAACCAGAGGAGGTAAGCATATTCCTAGCATATAGCTCAGGCGGTAGAGCTGGCAATGCAAATATCAGCTATTGATCGTCGAGAAGCACTTGATAGAAATTGAATAGATTTATAGGTAGTAAAGCTCAAGTAATCCCAATATCAATACTTGACACCATGATGATCCAAAGAAGGACCTGGGGTACGGTAATCCTACCAAGATAGAAGTTATTATTCCTATTGGATTGCCACCGAATATGAAGTTTTATATCATGGGTGCCATGATCCATATGCTGAATTTGAAAGGGGTTTTTGTGGGCTTCCCAACTGATGATACAAATATATACCTCAAAAACTTTATTGGGATCTGCACTTTATACACTATACCGGTAGTAGATCAGGAAGCTTTCATACTCAGGTTGTTCCCTTTCTCTTAAACCGGTGAAGCTATATTGTGGTTAGGGGATCTTTATCAAGGATCGATTACTACTTGGAATGAGTTGTGGATGAAGTTTAGATTTTTCCTTCCCTCTATCCAAAAATATTGTAGTTGAAAGATAAGATATATAATTTAGGCAGTTCTATTCTTAGTCAATGTATGAGGCATGGTTTTGGTTTAAGAAGAAATTAATGATGGTACCCAATCATCAAATTTTAGGGACTAATTTTCTTGAAACATTCTATCGAGCCTTAAATTCCAAATCTAAAGCTATGGCAGATATGATTACCAGTAGAGTATTCATGTGCTTGCGCTAAGAAGTAGCATTAGATATATTAGATCAAATCCCTCTCACCAATAGAGGGTGGCATACTCTGGAGACAGAGAGAGGCACTAGAACTTTTTCTATTGTGCCTCTAATGAGAACAGAGTTATTGATGACATAGTGGCACAAGTGGATGCTCATCTAAGTACTATGGTTGAGTTGTTGACTATGAAATTTGCGGTAATGAATTATAAGAAGGTAAATACACTGGGTTCATGGGGAAAGGCCTCTAGATCATATGATTCTAATTTAGAAGAAGAGGTAAAATATCAAGATAGGGAATTGGTGGGTTTTTAAGCCAGGGGACAAGGAAACCAAGGTCAAAACTACTATAGGGATAGGTACAGAGATCAGAGTCAAGACAGAGATGGTGATAGAAGATTCAAGGATGATTACCTGGAGAAGGGAGGCATATATATTCCACCAGGCAGTCATGATAGAAAATCAAAGATTGAGGCCATATTGTCCAAGCTACTAAAGGGTTAGGAAAGTCTAGAAACTTTTCTTAAGAAGATTAAGGCAAACATCTCAGGTTTGACCCAGAAAGTTGAATCACATGCTAATACAATCAAATAATTAGAGTAGCAATTTGGTCAAATTTTAGTAACCTTGAATCAGTGGTAGCCAGGCA
The DNA here is from genome assembly GCF_002878395.1 of Capsicum annuum. Lineage (NCBI taxonomy): Eukaryota > Viridiplantae > Streptophyta > Magnoliopsida > Solanales > Solanaceae > Capsicum > Capsicum annuum. The sequence goes on from NC_061122.1 coordinate 165,862,784, forward strand.
CCCTTCTAAGTAATACAGTTTAGAATACTAAAAATGATAGTCACTGTATTACCATCACCACTCAAAGTGGTAAGAAAAATATTGACACCCCTAGGACTATAGTTGATGAGCTAAAGAGTGATAGTGTTGATATTGATGAGACACCTGAAGTAGAGATAGAGATACCAACAGGTGGTGGTTGATGAGTGGTAAATTTACCATTCATTTGTACTAAAACTTCATGCACACTTCTATGATTTGAATGTATGAATAAGACAAATTTGTAATTGAATGCACTAATTTCCACATTTTTTAGGCTTACAGATATTAAGAAAGAAAGATGTGGATTTAAGCTAAAAATATCAAAAAGAGAAGAGAAGTACAGCTGGAAGACCTGGAGCAGAAGTTGGTCTCAGTTACCGTGATCGCAGTCTGAAGGCTGCAATTGTGATAAGTTATGTTGGGTAATCTTATATGATAGCTATGATCTAAGAAAATTCTCGATATCTATGATAATGGACAAGCTTCAGCAATCACGGCAACACAGGAATGATCCCAGGTGCAACTTTGTAATTTGATATGACCGACCTTAAATCCCCTAAAAAGCTCAAACCCTTTTCAATTTTTGTATTCTAGAACTTTGGGAAGAGTTTAATTTGAAGTTTACAAGCCCTAAATTGGGCAACAATTGTATTGGAATTTCATACTTTGAATTTACTGAAAGGATGGATGGTTTGAATGAACCTTATGGTATATTTCTTTCTCTTTACTTCATAAGTAGCTAAACTTTCCTTGTGTTGGGATTATTTGAACTAAGGTGAAATTATGTGTGGGTTGTGTTTTATTTAGGTATATTCTAGTTTGTTGATGATGGGTTTCACTATTTTTTGGTTTAATTAGTTGAGATTTATGAGTGAAAATCCCAAATTCTTAAAATAGATTTGTGTGTGAAAACCCCAAGTTCTTAAAAGCTCACATCATCCTTGAAAGAGAGTGGTAGGTGAAATTTAGGAACCCATATCATCCCTGAAAGAGGGATATGGGTAACAAATCAATAGTGAACAATAATGGATGTATTTTGCTATCTTTTACCATCTTAGAAATTGAGGTGAGTAAAGAGTTAGCTAGGTTTTGGGCATCTTCCTAGAAATAGGGATGCCCAATTGAGGTATTAGATAGTTGCAATTGACATACATTTTAGGTACTTGAAAGGGTTAACGAGTGAAATTCTTGAGGTTTTGTTGACAAAATAGCCTCAAGAACCTTCGACATAGCCTACTCTATAGTTAATAACTAAAATTTGCACCAAATCTTCATGCACCTATGCATAACTTGCCATTAGGAAGACATAATCCCAAGATCATTCTCATATTGAATTTTAAATCATAAGGGTTGCCTTAATTTGTTGACTTGATTTGATATTGATAAATCCTTGTTCCAACTCAACCCTTCCCACATTTTAAATCATGAACTTTACTTTGTCTACATTATTGGTATCTTTTTAGTAACTATTAACACCCATAAGACTAGAAATCTAAATTCACTCCTTGTGGATTCGACCTCAACATAAGTTGAGACATTGACAACGATCATCCTCTACCAATTGAAATACTATAGGTGAGCGTTATCAAAATAGCATCATTATCGGGGAGTGAAATTTAGTTTTGACTTATGTGGTGTTGATTTTTACTTTGGGTATACCTGTAGTTGTGTGTATTTAATTTGGTTGTTGTTTTTGCTTTATTTTTAAGTCATTTCATAGTAGAGAGGAGCTATGAGTGACAATGCAAGTTAAGCTGGATATTTTGATGGTCCTCTTGATAATAAGGACAACTTAATGACATTGGATGTTCAAGTGCCATCAGTATCCCACCTACTCATGGGAACGGTGTCTGTCATGTCATAAGTGCCACGTTGCATGTGCTACAAATGAAGGGACTTTTTGGGGGCATGCTCGTAAGGACCCTAACTTTTATTTAACGAACTTTGTAGAAGTGTATGGACCCTCTGATACAGCATACATAACCTAAGAGTCCATTTGGTTGTGCCTCTTCCCATTCTCTCTAACGGGTGAGGCGGTATTTTAGCTTTGCTCTCTTCCAGCTTGATCAACTGCTTCATGGGATAAACTCAGGGTTGTCTTCATTGACCAGTATTTCCCACCATCCAAAATGCTACAATTGCGTGATGAAACCATTAAGTTTTAGAAATTGAATGGTGAACCCTTGTACGAGGTGTGGAAACGATTCAATGGAAAACTCATGCAGTGTTCTAACCTTGAGGTCCCAAAGAAGATATTTCTCTAGATCTTCTACTGAGATCTTGATTCGCTTAGCAAAACTATGGTAGACAATGGGGTCGGGGGCTCTCTTGTGAAGTTGACTTATCATGTGGCTACAACCTTGCTTACGTAAGTGACCAAACAAAATTGAGGGTGGCATACCTATGATGTCGAGGCACCAAAAGTCTTCCTTACTACCTATTTTATTAATAAAGAGCAATAGAAGAGAGATGAAGAGAGAGAGGAAAACCTAGCTAAAAGGATGATGCAATTGGAGTTTTTAACTAAGTATGTGATGGGTGCACCCACAAAAACAGTGAATATTGTGGCATCCAAAGCCTATAATGATGAAAAGGCCAAGAATCTTGATGAAGAGATTCAGTATTTGACTAGTTATTTAGGGGGTTCCATCCCCACCTATCAAAGGAAAGGTGGGAATCAAGGTTTGATGGATCATGATAGTGACCGTGATTGGAGGGACAAATACCGAGAGTATGATCATTATGTGCCCCCTCATGACCGGGCAAAAAATAGAGATGGAAATCCTGTTGACCTTAACAAATACAAAATTAAAAATGCCTTGACAAGAATTTTGATAAACTTAGAGGGAACAGACAAGTTGGTCCATGAATTGAAAGGAGACTTTTCGCAAATCAACCATATGGTTGTGTCCCATTCTGCTTTTATTATGTAATTGGAGACTCAAATTGGTAAAATCTCCACTCAACATAATTCTAAGCAAAAAGGAGGTCTTTCGAGTAACACCATTGTTAATTCAAAAAATGACGCTCAAGTTTTAGTCATAGTCACTAGGACTAGAAAGATCCTCGGGATAATTTGAGAGAAGTTGAGGGAGAAAGTATGGGTGAAAAAGATCCCCAACATTGAGCACATGAATGTAAAGAAAAAGGTTGTGGTTGAGCCAAAACAATAAGCTCTAAATCTCAAGAAGAAGGGGATAAAAAAGAATCAGTGGAAATTAATGAAGAGGTGGTAGAGAATGATAAACCACAAAGTGACGTATTTCCCACTATTAAAATCCCGCCTTTATTTCTCCAAAGGCTTAAGAAAAAAAGGAGAACGACAACTCAAGAAATTTATGGCTAAGCCTCAAAACCTTCCTATCAATATCCCGTTACTCGAGGCTATCCAAGAGATCCTGGGGTAGGCAATATTATGAAGAATTTGATGTCGAAAAAGAAGCTTGTTGAAGATGACACCATTGAAGTCACCCATGGTTGTAGTGTTATTATGAGTAGCGCAATTGCGGAAAATAAGGAAGATCTTTGAAAAGCTTTATGTGACCTTAGTGCGGGTATTAATCTCATACCCTCTGTAATTTATCAAACACTTGGCTTGAGCATCCCTACTTCAATGTCAATGAGACTTTTGATGGTGGACCGATCTATCAAGAAACCAATTGGTATTTTGTTTGACGTGTTGGTGAAAGTAGATAGATTCATCCTTCCTATAGATTTTGTAGAGCTAAATTGTGAAATTGAACAAGAGGTGCCTACCATCCTTGGTCGACCTTTCCTTGCCAGCGGTAGAGACATTGTCGATTTGGAGCTTAGGGAAATGAGATTTAATGCTCATGATGGGGAAATTTCCTTTCGGATATGCAAAACAAAGAAATAACCCATGAAGATTCGAGTGGTATCGGTTATATATATTTAAGGTGAGGAAGTAATAATGGGTCCCTTGAGGATCCAACTTGAAAAATATGAAGGACGTCATGCCACTATGATAAATAAGGTGCTATGTGGGATGCAACCCACAAATGCCATGAAAGTGGCTCGTATCCTTTGTTTTTAATTTAGTAGCATGGATTTTAATTTTCTTATTAATTAATTCATTCATTTGTAGAACTTTGGAGTATTTTTTATTGAGTTAAGAAGAAAAAAGTATGAACTTGTTATATGATTGAACTGAACAGATGAAAGTGTATCAAAATAGAGAAAAAAATTAAATAGGGGAAAACAGAGGTGCAGAAATACCCTTAGTTACCATGATCGCAGGTCCCGTGACTCCGTGATTACGGTTAGCGCTTGTCCGCGATCATGGACCTTGGACCGTGATCATGGTCATATTAGTTTATATAACCATCCGAATGCCATATTTTCTCCACACTCCCTTTAAAACTTTTCTCTTAATTTGTACCTACTGCTAGGCATATTTTGGGAATTTAAAAGCATTTAAGCACCCCACTTGCATTATTTCCTCCGTTAAGTGTATTGAATTCATGGTTTAATTGTTGGAAATGGGCCATAGAATGCATGAAATAGGAAAGGCCTAAACTATGCTTTTCATTGTTAAATCTTTGTGGAATTATACTTGTGTGGTGATTAGCTGCTATAAATGGTGTGCACACATGTGGGGAAGTCTTGATTACCCAAATTGTGTGTGAAATTAAGTAAAATCATGGGTCCAGACCAAATGCTTGATCAAATGCCCACATGAGTTCATAGCTAGTTGTTTCCACATTCTATAGGTATAATCAAGTACTAGTAATCTTGTTCAATAATTTTAGTGTTAATTCTTATTTTGGAACATGTTTTGTCTTGGAATTTGGATTTTTTGAGTTTTTGAAATTCTGGCTCGAACTGGCCTCAGATACCCCGATCATGATCACAGCACTACGATCGCGGCTCTATTACCCACAATCGCTACATATGAGGCTAAATTCCATCCTGGGCCAAAAATTCTGTACTTTAAATTCATGTCCAAACACTACCAAGTAGCCAATCCCATGAGCTTTTGTGGAACACATGGCATATTTGTGCATAAAAATGTCAATGATTAATGTTGATTGTATTGTTCTCATTTTTCAGGATCATATCATGGAAGACTATGATCAAGTTTGATTCATGTCCCCTGAGTGGCACTCTCTAATTATGGTGATCTTCTAAGAATAAAGCTACTTTCATAGAGAGGAATATACTTGTAGAAAGGACAAAAAAAATTCTAACATTTCATGACAGACTCATGGCCACTGGGTGGTGGTTTTTCAACTCGAATCCTTGCAAGGAGAATGAGTAGTGAATCTTGGAATTCTATGCTAACCTTAGGATAATATCATTCTCATACCAGTCCATTAGGATTATCAGAATTTGGGGGAAGGTGGAGGACTTTAAGGCGGAGCAAATTAATGATATATATGGGCTCCCAAATGCAAACATAGATGAATTTAAAGAAAAAGGGTGTGAGCAGAGAAACTAGATAGCAAAAAGGCTATATCCAGGAAAGGAGGTCTCTTGGGCGGCAACCCAGAGGAATATATCTATGAATGACTTCACTACCAAGGCTATAATTTGGTTGACTATCATTTGTAGCTAGGTCTCCCTTTTCATAGATATCATAACAGTTCGAGATTTATGGGCTAGGATGGTTGGTTACATTTTAGATGGCATTCCTTTGAATGTTGGTCGACTTATGTTCTTAGAGATGAAATTTTTCAAAAACCATGGCACTATACACCTCTTGTTCCCCTCTTTAAATATTAAGCTTTGTAGGAGAGTTGGGGTTGAGGAGTACCCTGGGGATACATGGGTGTTCCCAGGCACCCCTATCTATCCTCTAAAAATTTAAGGTAAGGGTGTACCAAGAAAGAAAAAATAGAAAGATCGACTTGGGCAAGTCAATATTTGAGGATTCAGAGTCTTGCAGGCCATCTACCACCAACCCCTTTGATGATATTTTTATTGAGATGAGGACCATTAAAGAGATAGTGTCCAAGTTGCCCTAGAGGCCAGGAGATCCCTCCACTACTCGCCACTCATATGTGCTCCACTCTGATTATATAAAGTATCGAGATGACCAGTGGGCGTAAGGAGCTACCATTGCTATGCTTGATAGGGCCTACTCATCCTTGGCAGAGTCTCATAGAGATCTTTGGGTTTCATATGAGAAGATGGTAAAAAGGAAAAAGAAGAGAGATAAATTCTTTATCAATATATGGAAGGGGGTAAAGGGCCTTTGGAAGGTCCTAAAACCCTGTGATAGATTATCTTCTTCCAGAGTGGAGAGTGATGATGAGGCCCTAGCTAAGTGGTTCGGTCTTGAGGATGCAGGTGATGATGAGTCTGAGGGGGAGAGCAACTCTTGCTGCAGTTTTAGGGAGCATCCTTATCTTTTTCTATTCTTGATTATTTACACAGTGAGAACACTACTAGCTTTTAGTTGGGGTTGTCTATCTTTGAATTATTTTATTTGGTCCTGTATTATTTGGATATTTGACCACATTTTGGATGATTTTTATTTTGTTTTAGGTTGTAATATTTGGGCACTCCGATGGTGCCCACATGTTCATGGATTAGTCATTTTAGTTTTTAGATTTTTACTTTACATTTATTTTATTAATGGTGATATCGGGTGAGCCTTTATTTATGATGGATTGAGTGACGACATTCTTATGAAAGAATCATCATGATTGGGTTTTGAGCCATAAATGCATGGAAAGTCTAAGTATCCGTAGCATTTTGGAGATATAAATGAAGGGCAAGTCTGAGCGCCCATGCATTTGGGATTTGGGATCGCACTTATACCTATGGCGAAGTCTGAGTAGCCATGTGGTTTTCCCATATGAAAGCCGAAATATGATACGTTGTCTTGGTTTGATGCTATAAATAGAAAATTGTGTGTGGTGCAAATGTGAAGCAACCCCCCTCCCCCGTCCAAAAGTTTTTTTCAAAAATCAAGGGCATGGACGTGAGCGACCTTGTAGCAATACTTTACCTCTTTTTATGACTCAAAAATATTGGCTAGTAAAGAATTCGTAGATAATTTATTTTGTCTCTAGTGGGAAGGGTAATTGAGCCCCTTTGAGGAGTTTGCATGCCATGTGTGATGACCATTTATGTCTAAATATCATGCATACTTGTACCATCTAGAACTTGTATCATTAGTCTCTCAAGGCTAATTTTGGTTACACTTGGTTGATGAAATGATCCTAGGCCATCTTTATGAACATAAGAGCCCATTTTAGCCTAAATAGCTTACTCATTCTTAGGATAGTACCCTTAGTCACCCAATTTGAGCTTTCAAGCCTTTATTTGGAAACCACGTTACAAGCCTTAAACCTTTCAAACTTTTACTTCTTTTGAACCTTACCCTCTTTGAACATAAAAAATGAAAATTGAGGCTAAATGCCTAAGTTGGGGGTGGTAAGTTTGATAGAGTTGACTTTTGGCCATGGTCGTGTAAGTGGATGCCTATGATCTAAGCAATGTAAAAACTAGTGAAAAAAGAAAGCAATGCTGGAAACAAGAATGAAACATAGATTGCAAAAAAAATAAGCAAATAAAAGATGACTTCAGAAAGTTGGGGAAATCAAGGTATCAAAAATAGACCTTTGTAAAGAGTAAAAACAACAGAAGTGGTCCATAGTCAAAAATTTGGATGGATAGAATAGTGTCATGTAGATTTTCAAGTAGGGTGTAGCCATTTTGTTCAAAAATGATATCCTACCTTTCCCCGAACCTATGTTACAAGCTCAAAAATCCCTTCAAGATTTCCAAGCAAGTGTATTCATTGTAGTGGCGATAGAAAATAAAGGCAATCCTATGTCATGGTGCGTGTTAGCATTGAGATTCTTTGTGACAAAGATAGTTTTATGCTTAAATAACTTGTTTAATATTTAAAAATTTAATGAGTCTGGGATATCCTTCTTGTAAGGAGGCATGAGAACAACTTGAGGTGGGTGATATTTTCACCTTCCAAATAATAGACAAAAAGGAGTATAGCAGAGTTGAGGTCAAAAGAGAGTCACTTTTAGAGTGTTAGCGGTTGTTGCATTGTTTCTCTTTAAAGTCCTTTTCACCTTTGAGATTGTATTTGATGAGAGGTATCATGAGAATAGATTTGCCTATGTTTGAAGTGCCACTTGTGGTAACAATCAAATTTAAGGTCATTGTGATCATTGGATTGTATAAATAGGCTTAAATTTGCATGTCTCATTGAGTGAGGAGTAGTGTTGCTTGAGGACAAGAAAAGGTTTAAGCTGATAAGTGCTGAATTTATCACTCATTTGCACTCAAACTTCATGTGCAGTACTATGCTTTGAACGTATGAACAAGACAAATTTGTAATTTAATGCACTAATTTCCATATTTTGTAGACTTACAGGTGATGAGAAAGAAAGATGTTGATTTGACATAAAAAGGATCAAAAAGAGAAGAGAAGTGAAGTTGGAAGACCTAGAGCATAAGTTGATCTCTGTAATACCCCGCAAAGTTCTCTTCTAGTTTGAGCCTTAGAGCGTATCTAGCAAAGCAAAAAATTTGAGTCTAAAAGTTTTAGAAGTATCTTCCCAAGTATGAAACACTTTTAATTGTGTGTAATTTCCCTAATTTCTAATTTTATTCATGTAGAGCATTGAACAAGCTTTTCATCAATACAAATTTCATTAAAATCCGACATCGAACAAAGAAGTTATGGCCGTTGTACTGAGCGTTGTTGGAATCACAGGTTTGACGGTCGATCTGATGGACCGCCAAGTCATTGGTGGACCGTTAAGTGTCCCGTCAGACCAAGGCAGTGGCTTCTTCTTTCGGTCATTATGTGACGGCCAGAGTGGTGGACCGTCAGAAAATTAATAGACCGTCAAGGGGCCCATCAGAACGCGGCAGAATATCCCATTCCTGGACCCCAAGTGATGGATGATCTTTGATATAAGTATACTCAGATCCTCAGTTATCTGTAGCAGATGAGTCAGTGGTTCAGTATCTCAGTGATGGTAGTGAGTTTAGCTCGCAGTAAAGTGGTACCCAAGGTCAAGTCTCTAGAGTTGTAATGATTATGAGTATGATTCATACATTCTTGTATGTGTGCTTGTTTTCGTGCGGTATTCTCATGATCATTTAGGCTATACATATTTTGCATGTATGAGCCCTTGCATTAAGCCTTACCCTATCTACATACTCGGTACATTTTGTGCTGATGCATTTGCACTATGGTGTCTCATTTGACACCATAGGTTTAGAGGCACAGGACCCAAAGTATCATCAACAGATCAGTCCCAGTCAGCAACAGTAGCAGTGAGTGCTCTTCTTTCGAGGATGAGTTTCAGTTTTCTATTATTGTAATCAAAATCTTATTTACTTTCAGTTGACGGAGTTAGTTAGGGACCTGTCCCATCAACTCCAAAGTTCAGTCAGATTAGAGGTTTTTTAGACAGATGTATTGTATAGTATTTAGTTTTATATTTTGAGTATTTATAGATGTGTTGAACCTTATGGCCAGTTTCTATATTTATTCTAGATATTATGCAGTTTATAGGTACAGATATTAGAAAAGGGTTAGTTTGTGGTCCTTCAGGGTTACAAGCACCGTGTGATATCTCGGGATGGGATCTCGGGGCGTTACAAGCTTGGTATCAGAGCCTAAGGTTCAAGAGTGTCCTAGGGAGTCTGAAAATCCGCATCTAGTAGAGTCTTATGCATGGGTGTGAAGCGCGCCACATTTATGTACAAGAGGATACAGGATGTTCTTAGGAGAAGTTTCCCTTATTTCAGTAATAATTTCGTGCAAGTGAGAATGATCTCAGGTTGATCCTCAGTCTAATCCACTCTTTTCTTTCAATTACAGAGCATGCCTCCTTACAAAAGTTTTGTCCGTGGGGTCGATGATCAGCCCCCTTAACCAGTAGGATCTGATAATGAGAGTGTGTCACATGTAAAGTTTTGGGAAGCTTTTCAGGCTCTAGCGCAAGCTGTGACTAATTTTTTGGTCAACCTTCAAGCTGCAGTCCTATCTTGCCGCAGCTAGGATTAGAAATTTAATGAAAATTAACCAGCCAAAATTCTTTAGGTCAGTAGTAGGTGAGGACCTGCAGCTTTATCTAGAGGAGGTGAAGAAGATCACCCTGATTATGCATGTCTCTGAGGAGCAGAATGTGGAGTTAGCATTTTATAGGTTGAAGAACGTTGCTCATGATTGGGTAGTGATGTGGGAGAAGATTAGAGGGGAAAATATAGCTCATGTGACTTGATTAGAGTTTCAGAGTGCCTTTCTAGATAGATTCTTTCTGCTTGAGATGAGAGAAGCTAAGGTAGAAGAGTTCATGAACCTAAGGCAAGGTTCTATGACTGTGAAAGAGTATTGTCTTAAGTTCAACCAATTAGCTAAGTATGCTCCCAACTTGGTAGCTGACCCTAGGGCGAGCATGAGTAAGTTTTTGTCTGGGGTTTTGAGTTATGTGTTGAAAGAGTGTAGAGCTGCTATGCTAAATAGAGATATGGATCTTTCTAGGCTAATGATGCATGCACAGCAAATTAAGACGGACAAGATGAAAGAAAGACAGAGTGTGAGTAAGAGAGCCAAGACAGGTAGTCGTGGTTTCTCGCAGTCAGGGTCCCAAGGTGGTAGTGGTTCTTAGCATGGTCGGAAATTTTTAGTTCCAGATCCATCTTTGGCTAGTGTACCTGCACCTGCACTTGGGGGTGTCAAATTCGAGGCCAAAGTAGTGCTAGTCGTGTTCATACCCATCCTCTTTGTGGAGAGTGTGGTAGGCACCACCAAGGCATGTGTAGAGCCAATAGTGATGTGTGCTTTGGGTGTGGTGATCCAAGCTATAGAATGCAAGACTATAGAATGTTAACATAGAGGGGTAGACTTCATGCGCTTTAGGCTCGTCTTAATCATGAAGGTCTCCCCGACATAGACCCAAGTATGTTATGAGCCCTTCATCTATATGACGTGCATTGTTAGATCCATCAATTTCATCTTGAGTATTATATGTTAGCATGAGTTATGCATGAGTTTTAGATCTCAATCGGTCAATTATGACCCAGGCGGTAGGTGCCCCATGCACCGCTCCAGTATTTCAGCGAAGTATATTTAGAGGGACATAGGGTCCCAAGGGGGAGATACCCCATAGTATTATGATGTTTTCATATCCTTAAGTTTATTTAGATGGATTTTAATATTCTTCTAATAAAGCTAGCATCAGTGACCATTGTATTGTCAGTCGTGATTCCGAAGGTCAGTTCAGTTAGACATTCATGCATTAGATATGCATGTTCAGTGGAAAGAGTTCAGCTTGTTAGTGCGTGTTCAGCCATGTATTTGTGAGATCACCCCAGCTATGAGTCCATGCATCACATGTTCATGTATGCTATGAGGATTCAGCTCCAAGTAGCTTCTGTCTAGTGTTCCATGTGTTAAAGATGCGTGCCCAGTATGAGTACTCAGTATGTTAGTCGTTCTAGTTGCGCAATCATGCCTTGAGATGTTTCAGTTTCTTGAGTAAGTTCTCTTGATCCTTATTCCCAGACTACCAAACAACATTCGAGGATGAATATTCCCAAGGGGGAGATAATGTAATGCCCCGCAAAGTTCTCTTCTAGTCTGAGCCTTAGAGCATATCCAGCAAAGTGGAAAATCTGAGTCTAAGAGTTTTAGAAGTATCTTCCCAAGTGTGAAACACTTTGAATCACAAGTAATTTCCCTAATTTCTACTTTCATTCATGTAGAGCATTGAACAAGCTTTCCATCAATACAAATTTCATCAAAATCCGACATCGGATGAAGAAGTTATGGCCGTTGTACTGAGCGTTGTCGGAATTGCATGTTTGACGGTCGATCTGACGGACCGTCACTTTGATCGTCACTCCGAGGCAGAACATCCCAGTTTTGGCACTTGAGTGACGGACGACTTGGTGGACTATCAGTCCTTCTGACGGACCGTCATTCCCTCCTTCAGGTCTATCGTCACAGACCCCGATCGAAATTTTCTAGACAAATTTTAAAGAGGCATTTTGGTCTTTTCCACATACTCCCCCATCTCTATAAATACCAGGCCAAGGGCCTTCAACTTTATTTTTCTCTCTTCCACCTAAAAAAAATTAAGGTTTCCAAAATCAAAATACTCTCTTCTCCTTTCATAAAAATTCAAGAGGGATCAAGAAGGATCTAGAGAAATCAAGAACTCCTTTCAAAAGCCTTCAAGAAAAGAAATTCCTAGGTATGTAGATGTTGATTCTTGGGTCCCTTTCATCCAAGAAGCTCAAGTACCCTTTTTTTTTAAACTTAAGGATTTTATGTTTTATGATATTTCATGATTTGTATGAGTTGAAGTTGATGTTACTTGTGTTGTTGAGTTTGGATTCATGATTGCTTGCAAGAGTTATGGTCTTTGACCCTAGCATGTGGAATTTATGTGATGTTTTGATGATCCTTTTTGGAGTTGTATCTATGTGAGGTGTTCATGATATTAGGGTGTAGAGATGGTTGAATAAGCGGAGTATGCACCCCATAGGTCGGATGAGAGGCTGAGGTGAAGCATAGAGGGGCATTGTAGTTATTAAAGGGGAAACCCAAAGTTGTGGGCTAGTCTATGCACACCTAGTGTATGATAAAATTCCTTAGTGAGCGGAATGAGCCATAATAATAATATGGAACCCCCGAGTAGTTGTATTACTGGACATGTCTAGTGGTTGTCGAAAGACCGTAGTGAGTAAGTTGAGACGAAATAGCGGTAAATCTCCTCAGTGAGTACTCTTTGATTTATTTTAAATTTTGATACATGCTAAGTGGTTAGCAAGAGAGTAGTGACATGATAGTTTGAAGTTTTCCTAAAATCTCGTGATATCTAGATATATGCCGAGACCGATATAGGTGTGAAGTACTTGATGCAAGACTTCATTGAATGGGGTATAATTTAATAGCATGTCTTCCTTAAGGTATTTTGTGTTGATGAATCGATATTGAAGACCCCCTAAATATTGGGAGCGATCCTTTGGTAATCATGATGGTGAATAGAGGTTTATATTTCCTAAATGATAGATGTGATGCCATAAGGTTTGTGAGGGGGAAAGTATGTTATGATTCTGAAACGCTTAGAGTGACCCCTTGGTAGTTATGATGATGAGTAGACATTTGTGAATCCTTGGAGGCTTGAGGTGATGTTCTAATGATTGTGAAATTGATTATATGGCATGATTTCTAAGTTTCTTGTGAATATTCCTGAATGAATGATGATGCTTTACTTCTATGTTATCTAGTCCTGGGGGTATTTATACCCAAAAATAGAGTTGTTGTCTAGAGCCTATGTCAGTTTCTCAATAATTCCAACTGAGCCATGATTTTTCCAAACTCAGTGACTATAGAACTCTGTATCCTTAGACAAATGTGAAGCTTAATAAAGCTCAGTAATCTCAATTACCTCTGTGATCTGTATATCGTTAGTAATCTAGCCTCAGACCTATACTCATTCCAGTCCTAATGGAACTCAAGTGATTCAATTCCAATCTCAAAAATGATTCAAATAATCTTATCAAGCTATGTATCGTCAGTCAGATACCATGATTCGATATTGTTTTTGTCAGATACGGAACCAAGTCATCTCAGCGTATTTCAGCTAGATCATTTGAGAAACATGATCATGTAAACAGATTCAGCGTTATTGTTTTCATTCTGGGGGTTCAGTGAGAGTCTTTTAGTTGGGAGTAAGAACTAGCACCGAGCGAGGGAAGGGATAGCGATTCCTTCCGTCTAAGAGAGAGGCCGGAGTCGTTAGTAGAAATCCCTAAACTTTAGAACTGCATAGCCAGCATAGGATACAGGAGTCCCCATTAGTAGAGGCTACACCGTCAGAGAGGTTGACTATTATATTGCCTCAGGTCGACTTCCTATGAGGATCATCCCATCAGAGAGGCTTGACCCGAAAGTGAGTCTTTACCCATGGAACGGTATTGACGCCCTTCTAGCTGGGGTTACAGGTTAGACCACACCTGTGGTAGGTTGAGGCATGTCGGTTAAGTGACTACTTCCCACAGTTGCAGTTTCAGTATCAATCTTCAGAAGTCAAGACCATATGGTACAGTCATCTATCTCAGTAAGGAACTCAGATAGTTCCATTAATTCATGGACCATCCCATCAGATACGCTTATCCTCATATACAGATTCTTACTATCATATTTAAAGATCTCCCATCAGAGAGGCTTGATCTCAGTCTCGGATCATATTGAATATTCTTATTATCATAGTTAAAGATCTCCCGTCAGATAGGCTTGGTCTCCTTCTCAGAATTTGTTGAGTATTCTTGTTGTCGGATTTGGATATAATCCTATTTTCTTAGCATTGATAAAGCTTCCAAAGTTATATGTTAGAAAAGTTGAATCTCTAGAACTCAGTCTTTGATATAAGTATACTCAGATCCTCAGTTATCAGTAGCAGATAAGTCAGTGGTTCAGTATCTCAGTGATGATAGTGAGTTTAGCTCGCAGTAAAGCGGTACCTAAGGTCAAGTCACTAGAGTTGTGATGATTATGAGTATGATTCATGCATTCTTGTATGTGTGCTTATTTTCGTGCGGCATTTTCATGATCATTTAGGTTATACATATTTTGCATGTATGATCCCTTGCATTTAGCCTTTCACCATCTACATACTCGGTACATTTTGTGCTAACGCATTTGCACTATGGTGTCTCATTTGACACCATAGGTTTAGAGGTACAAGACCCAGAGTAACATCAGTAGATCAGTCCCAATCAGCAGCAGTAGCGGTGAGTCCCCTTCTTTCGAGGATGAGTTTCAGTTTTCTATTATTGTAATCAAAATCTTATTTACTTTCAGTTAACGGAGTTAGTTGGGGACCTGTCCCATCAACTCCCTAGTTTAGTTAGATTAGAGGCTTTTTAGACGGATGTATTGTATAGTATTTAGTTTTATATTTTGAGTATTTATAGATGTGTTGAACCTTATGGCCAGTTTCTGCATTTATTCTAGGTATTATACAGCGTACAGGTACAGATATCAGAAAAGGGTTAGTTTTTGGTCCTTCGAGGTCACAAGCATCGTGTGACATCTCGGGATGGCATCTCGGGGCGTTACAATCTCATTACCAGGATCGTGGTCTGAAGGCTGGGATAATGGCCAGTCAAGTTGGGTTATCTTCCGTGATTACTCTGATCTGAATGCATTCACGATAGCCGCAATTGTAGACAAGCTTCAGCAATCGCGGTAATGCAAGAATATGCCGATAGGTAATTTTTTAATTTCGTATAATCAACCCCAAATCCCTTAAATAGATCAAACACTTTTCCATTTTGGTATTCTAGAATTTTTGCAAGAGTTGAATTTAAAGCTTACAAACCCTAAATTGGGCAACAATTTTATTTCAATTTCATACATTGAATTTTGTGAAATTGAAAGATAGATTCTTTGAATGAACATTATGGTATATTTCTTTCTATTTGTTTCATGAGTAGAAAAACTTTCCTTGTCTTGGGATTATGTTGAACTAAGGTGCAATTATGTGCGGGTTGCGATGTATTTGAGTAGATTATAGTTTATTGATTATGGGCTTCACTATTGCTTGGTTTAATTAGTGAGGATTTGTGGGTGAAAACCCTAAATACCCAAAATGTATTTATGGGTGAAAAACCCAAGTTCTTGAAAGCTCACATCATCCTTTAAAGAGAAGTGTGGGTACACTTTTAGAACTCATATCATCCTTGAAAGTGGGATATAGGTGATAAATCAATAGTGGACAAGAATGAATGTAATTTGTTATCTTTTTCCATCTTAGAAATAGGGGAAAGTAAAGAGTTGACTATGTTTTGGGCAGACTAGAAATTGGGATGCCCAATTGAGGTATTAGGTGGTTGTAATTGATTGACTTGTTAGATATTCGAAAGGGTTAATGAGTGATATTCTTGAGGTTTTATTAACAAACTAGCCTCAATAACCCTCACATTAGCCTACCATATTATCAATAACTAAAATTTGCACTAAATCTTTATGCACACATACATAACCTGCCCATAGATAGATATAATCCCAAGATCATTCTCATATTGAATTTTAA
This sequence comes from Capsicum annuum, assembly GCF_002878395.1. Classification (NCBI taxonomy): domain Eukaryota; kingdom Viridiplantae; phylum Streptophyta; class Magnoliopsida; order Solanales; family Solanaceae; genus Capsicum; species Capsicum annuum. The sequence continues at coordinate 165,878,854 of NC_061122.1, forward strand.
ATTACAAGTGTTGCCTTAATTTGTTGACTTGAATTGATATTGATAAATCATTGTTCCAACTCAACCCACCCCTACCCCCCAACCCCCACCCTCGCTATTTTTAATCGTGAATTTTACTTTATTTACATTACGGGCATCTTTATAGTAACAATTAACACCCATAGGACTAGAAATCTAAATTCACTCCTCGTGGATTTGACCTCAACGTAAGTTAAGCTATTGACAACGATCGTCATATACCAATTAAAATGGTATAGGTGAGTGTTATTAAAAGGTAAAAGTGTGGAGGAGGATAAAGGAAAAGAGAAGGCAGTTGAGCCTGTGTTAAACACCATTCCACGACCTCCCCATCTTTTTCCCCACAGAATAAAGAAAAAATAATTGGATGGGAAGTACCAGTAGTTCTTGTCGATATTAACAAAACTGTCGATTAATATTCCTCTTATAGAAGCTTTAGAGTAGATGTCTGGATATGCAAAGTTTATGTAGGACTTGGTCACTAAGGAGCGGACAATGAGCTTTGAGCCCATGGATAATGTGCACCACTTTAGTGTTATGGCTACCCGATCATTAGTGGAGAAAAAGGAGGATCTTAGAGCATTCACTATTCTATATCTACTAGATCCTTTAACTTCTCTCGAGTGTTATGTGATTTAGGATCTAGCATCAATCTTATATTATTGGTTGTGTATGGGCAGTTGGGGTTGATGGCACCTAAACCTACATCCATAAGGTTGTTGATGGCCGACCAGATAGTCACAAAACTCATTGGTATTTTTTATGATGTGTTGTAAAGGTTTCATCCTTTTATTTTTTTAATGAATTCCTAATCTTGGAAATAAGGTGGAAATTGAAGTCCCTATTATCTTGGGAAAGCCTTTCCTAGCTATGGGTAGGGCCTTGGTTGACATGGAGGTGGGGAAGATGGAGTTTAGACTCAATGATGAGCAATTCATCTTTAATATTTGTTAATTTATGCGACAGAGGTGTTTGTGATTGAGACTATTGATGATGATGAAGTGACTGTGTCCAAAGAAGAGGGACTTGGAGTTGAGGTGTTAGCAACAGTCATTATGAATTTGATAGTGACAGCATCGATGAGTACAATGAGATGGTGATCACATTGTATGGTAGAGGTTCTTACAACTACGCTTTAAAAATCATGATCTTGATCTGAATAATAGAACCACTCCTCCAGCTCGACCATCTATTGAGGAGCCACTGGCTTTGGAATTAAAATCCCTCTTATCTCACTTGTATTATGTATTTTTGGGGAACAACAATACCTTTTTGGTCATTATTGCAGCAGACTTATTGGAGACACAAGTGGAGGCATTGCTATCAATTTTATAGAGATTCAAGAGGGCCATCAGATAGATCATCGCAGATATTATGGGAATCTCACCAGATATTTATACCCATAAAATACAGCTTGAGCCAGATTGTATTCCCAGCCTAAACATCCATGTCGATTAAATCCTCCTATGCAAAAGGTTGTGAAGAAAGAAATTATCAAGTGGTTAAATGCTGAAGTGGTTTACCCTATTGCAGATAGCAAGTGGGTCAGCTCAATTCAATGCATTCCTAAGAAGGGTGGGATCATTGTGGTCCCAAATGAGAAGAATGAACTTGTGCCCATGAGACCTATTACTGAATGTCGAGTATGCATGGATTACTAAAAATTGAACACTTGGACCTAAAAGGACCATTTCCATATGCCTTTTATCGATCAAATACTTGACAAATTAGCAGGAAAGTGTTGGTATTGTTTTCTTGATGCATACTTGGGTTACAATCAGATTTTTATTGCTCTGGAGTACCAGGAAAAGACTACTTTTACCTATCCTTATGGTACTTTTGCATTCAAGAGGATGTTGTTCGAATTAGGCAATGCCCTCGCTATCTTTCAGATATGTATGATGTCTAGATTTTTTAACATAGTGGAGGACATGATATAGGTCTTCATGGATGACTTTTCAACTGTTGGGGACTTTTTTGATAATTGTTTGGCTCATTTGGCCAATGCACTCTAAAGGTGTGAGAAGTACAACTTGATGTTGAATTAGGAGAAGTGTTATTTTATGGTGAAGGAGGGTATTTCCCATGAGCACAAAATCTCAAAATGGGGTATTGAGGTGGATAGAGAGAAGATTGAGCTAATTGAAAAATTACCTCCTCTAGTCTCAATCAAAGGCATCCAAAGTTTCTTGGGTCGTTCTGGCTTCTATAAGAGGTTCATCAAGGACTTCTCTAAAATTGCTAATCCTCTATGCAAGTATTTAGAGAAGTAGGTGAGATTTTTTTGATGATACATTTCTTGAGAGTATCTTACTATGGTTTTTGCCTTTGAAAAGTTCCAATCGTACTTGATTGGGACCAAATTCATAGTCCATATTGATCATCCAGCATTAAGGTATCTTATGTAGCAAATAAAAGCCAGGCCGAGATTGATACGTTAGGTCCTCTTGCTGCAAGAATTTGACTTTAAGGTAAGAGATCAGAAAGGCATGGAGAACCAAGTTGCTGATCACTTATTTTTCCTTGAGAAATAGGCAATGCAGAAACTCGATGATGAGATTGACATAGATGATACTTTTCTAGATTAACGGGTCTTGGTAGCATCTCAACACTTAATCCCTGGTTAGCTAATTTTTCCAACTATTTGGCAAGTGATCCTGTTCCAAGAGACCTATCCTTCCAACAGTGTAAGATGGTGTTAAGCATCTCAACACTTAATCCCGTAGTTCGCTAAATTAAGGAAGTTCTTCTAGGATGAGCCCTACCTCTTTAGTACTTGTGCGGATGGTGTTGTTTTGAGATGTATCCCTGAGGTAGCTATGATGAGAATCCTTGAGGCTTGTCATTAATCACCGGTTGGGGGTAATTATGGTGGAATACAAATAGCCCACAAAATTTTGCAATATGGGTATTATTGGTCTACAATCTTCAAGGATGCTTATGACTATGCATAATCCTGAGACTCGTGCCAGAGTTAAGGTAATATTTCTTGACGCCATGAACTCCCTATGACACCTATTTTGGAATTAGAGTTATTTAATATATGGGGGATTGATTTCAGGGGGCGTTCGTGAGCTCCTATGGAATAAAGTATATTTTAGTATTAGTTGACTATGTATCTATATGGGTGGAGGTACTATCACTCCCCAACAATGAAGGTGAAGAAAAATATCTTTTCTCGATTAGGCACTTCATGCGCGATCATTAGGGATGGTGGGTCTCACTTTTGTAACCATCTTTGTAAGGCCCTACTTGAAAATACTACGTGAAGCATATGATGGAAACACCTTACCATCCTCAGATGAGTGGGTAAGTTGAGGTCTTTAATAGAGAGATCAAGTCCATATTAGCAAAGACTGCGAATGCCAATAGGACTAACTGGTTAAAAAAGTTGGACAATGCATTATAGGCCTGCCAAATAGCTCTTAAGATCCCTATAGGTGCCTCCCTATATCATCTTATGTATGGCAAGGTATTCCACTTGCGAGTCAAACTTGACCATAAGGCACTATGGGCACTGAAAAATCTAAATTTGGAGTGGCATGATGCAGCTACATTGAGGTTAAACAACGTGAATGAGTTGGATGAATTCTGGATCTGTGCTTATAAGAGTTCTACTCGATATAAAGAAATAATGGAGTTGTACCATGATAATAAAATTTAGTAAAGAGTGTTTAAGCTTGGTGGTTTGGTCTTATTGTACAATTCAAGACTTCGTTTGTTTCCTGGCAAGTTGAATTCCAGGTCGTATGGACCATTCACTATAGTTTGGATGTTTCCACATAGTGCGATTGATCTGTAATGTAATGGTGAATCCTCATTCAAAGTGAACAGGCAGTGGGGACTTACCAGTCTTTATCGTTACAAAGGTCGATGCTACCGTATCGAGCATGTTGTTGGAGAAAAAGATCAATATATTGCTTATGTAGCTTACTCTTTAGACCTTTTTGAAGAAGGTTGAAGCACTATCTCTCTAGAGAACAGTAATGAGATGAAAGTGGTTAATGATATAGACCTTGGTGAAATTTGAGTAACCAAGGAAACTGCGTCATGTCATGACGTTAAATTATGCACTACATAAAAGGCAACTTATAGAGATGGTTTGTTAAGTATGAGTATCCAACCTAGTCACATCATACCACAATGTTAAATCGAGAGTTGTAGGGGAGGCAACCAACATTTTGTACTTATTACATTATAGGGTAATTTGTGTGTTCAGTGTGCAGGGATAGAGATTGAAGAAAAAGACCAAAAAATTTTTGGGTGCCAAGTCCCCATGACTCACCTAACAAGTCATTATCACTACTAACAACTCTTTACCAGAGTCGTAGGAAGATGTAGTTAGTCCACTCTCAGGTAATTGGTCTCTAGATTGATAACAACTCTTAAAATGAGTCGTTGTCAGTGATAATGACTTGTCATACTAAGTTGTTATTAGGTAAGGTTCCAATCGTAACGGGGGAGTCAATGAAGCGTTACTAGTGATAACGAGTTATTACAAGTGATTCGTTATTAGTCCTAACATTGCGGCCTGACTTGGTGACTTAATTCAAAACTGATATTTTAAATAGAAATAAACTCCCATTATTGCTTCTCTTTCCATTTATAACACCCGTGACTCCCTCTATTCCCTCAACCACTCCAAGTGTTTAAAATATGCTCTAAGATTCATCCCTAGACTCTGACTTCACCACCTTCAATGAAACCATTCACTTTTAGTACAGCCCCCGATGGCTATACCTTAGTCTCGCATTCTTTCTTGGTTAAGGTTCTTAAGTGGTTGGGTGCAGTTGACAAAAAGGTGATGAATTTAGAGGATGGGGCTAAGCCATAGGTCTATAAAGAGATCTTAATTTAGATGTGGCGAATGAAGATTCAGTTTGACAAGTTTGAGAGGCGGATCAACCAAAAGCTGGCAAATGTATAGTCCCCAAATCTAAAAGGGGATACATGAGGAGTTGGCCACACTTTGGGCTACTATAGAGGATATTCATGCCTGACCCTTCCCGTCGATGCCCATTATTGAGGAGATTATTGAGGAAGAGGTACCTGATATATGGGGTGTTAGAGGGTTGAACACTACTGAGGAGATAGCCAAATCTAAAATTTGTCTGGTTAGTTTTGCCTAGGTTGTAGGATAGTCAGTTAGAAAGGGATCAAAGGCCACTCTTCAAAATAGTCCACTTGTAGCCTACAATGACCTTTCAAATTGTGAATTAGAATCCCTTGATCCCACTATTGATCCTTAGGGGTCGTTTGGTTAGAAAATAGTTATGTCGGGATAATTAATTCTAGGATTAGTTGTCCTAGGATTACCCGGGATAACTAATCTCACCATCCATATGGGATAACTTATCACATCACTATGGTATAAATGGTGGGATAAGTTTTCCCAGTATTAACTAATACCTCTAACCAAACATGGAATAAAATAATATTTTATTTTATCTCGAGATTACTTATCCCTTATACCTTACACCAAATGACCCCTTAAAGACCTATTTCCTTATTTACACCATTCATCTTTCTATTTATTAATAATGAACCTTTTTTGGCCCTGGTCCTCCTTGGATATTGTGCACCATAACTCTAGAAAATCACCTATGTTAAGGGTGGCTATCATAGGGTGTGTAATTGGAAGTGAGAATGAAAAAGGGTAAATAATAGAAAAGAAAGTAGGGTTAGGTGTGGTAAAAATAAAGTAGAAAAAAGGACATAATAAAAAGAAAGCCATGCCCAACCTAAATGTGCAATAAAAGAATAAAAAAGGAGAAATAATGGTGAAATAAAATAAGAGTGGTTAAAAAGTAAACCACGAAAAGTAATTGTAGTGTCAAGGAGGCTTAGTCACTGAAATTCCAAAATATATCATACCAGCCCCTTAGCCTACGTTCCAAGCCATGTAAAGTCCTATAATGATCCTAACCCGACTTCCTGAAAACTAAGGTAAAGAAAATAAGGGCGAACCTATGGTATTTTGTGCACATTGTTGGAACTTCTTTGGGAGTGTGAGTGTCTCGTGACCGTTCCCGCATTAACATGCATAATTTGTCCGAGAGAGGGTACTTTTTTTATGTGAGGTTCCATGAGCTACGTTGCTAACTAATGGTTTTTTTGGGTAATTTAGTTTGTATATATGTCTGGTTGTCTGTTACTAATGCAATACAAAAGCCTGATTCCTTTGTGTCATGTTGTTGTGCTTCATGGATCCACACAGTTAGTTTTGGAAAGTAAGAGTTGAAAGGGGTGATAATCGTGAGCTTAAAAGTGATATTGACTGACATAGGTATCTTAGGTTCTTCCTAGTTATGCATCAGTTTTGTTTTGTTTTTGTTGCCTAAGGACATGCAAATATTCTAAGTTAAAGGTGTTGATATGCCATGGTTTCATGGCACTTTTGATGCATAAAACGGTGAACGTATGCAAATATGTAAGCCTTTTTGTTGGACATGATGTGTGTTTTGTATATTTTGCAGGTAAATGAGGTTAGTAGTAATATTGTTAAGAAAATGATGAAAACGCTCTAGAAAAAAATCTGTGTAGACTAGGAAACAAGTTGTTTATTCACCTAACGACTCATGGCCAAAGTCATTATGTGAATAGTGAGTGAGGATGACTTCAGGAAGTAAAGTAAAGGCTAACCAATACTTATTAGGAATAACAAGTCATGGCATGGAATCCTTCTTAGCACATTACCCAAAAATCCTACAAGTTGACAAGTGATGTTCCAGTGGAAACAAGTGAAGACCACGAGTCATTATGACATACAACAAGTTGTGGTAAGAAGTCATTCTGAGCATGGAGAAAAAGTACTAAAAGCTAAAATTCACTGGATTCATCACAAGTCCCAGCCAACCACTCGTTATGTCTTACAATGAGTCATGATCATTGAAGAAAAAAAAAGAAACAAAAGCATCCAATGAGTCGTTATGAGTCCTAATGAATCGTTACCATAGGCGTGACCACTGCCAGCTTAGTTTTCCTATTTGTTTTGGTTAGGTTTCCTTTGTTATTTTGAGACTATATATACCCTGGGGTCTTTATGTAAAAGTTTACAGACTTTGACATATTTTTGCACACTTTATAATCTTGTTTCTATGATTTCTTCATTAAACACCATAGATTATTTTGCAACTATGAGTGGATAATTCTCTTAATTAGGTTTGTGGGAACCCCAGAGGATTAACGATGTAGGGGAAGTGTGAGATTCGGATAGATCAATATTTACATGTGTATTGTGATTTCCTTCAAGTTAATTTCTTTATTAATGGTGGAAAACTCTTAGAACTAGCCTGTATTTGAGATCGGCTTCACCAGAGATATCAAGATTTGGAAAAGGGGATTACTACAGTGATTCAAAGCTATCAACCCTCATCTAATAACTTGAAACCTACAAGGTGATAGTTAAAATAGGATCAAAGACAAGGGATAGTAAGGTTACACCTAAGACTCACAAGGTAATGGGTGCGATTTTCCTACAAGTCCATAAGCTAGTTGGTAATACCTAGAATGTCAGATTTTGCACATGCAATGGGAGATAGTTAGGTTGAGCACAAAAAACTTAAGGAGTTATGAAACCAGAGGAACACAGTCCTAGTGTTTGTTTCAGATTTTTTACTACGAAAAGAATTCTCAATTGGTTACTTTTTATTGATTACTGCAAAACCTCCATTTAATTTATTGAACTTCTGGATACTTCAGCAAGCTATAGACATGTGTTTGACCTATTCCTTTTGGGATCAATCCCAACTTATTTTGGTTATTATAATTTGATAGCGACCACATTATATCTTTCTGGATGTATAGTTTGGGTGACATCAGTCATTGTGAATAGTTGTGAATAAATTCTAAAATTATCCTTTTAGGCTGACAAATTATCACAACTAAAATGCTTAAGAGAATAAAAGGAATAACTAAAAGTTATAGTGAAAAGAAGTTCAGTGATGGAATGAGTTGGGGTTCTTGGGATTCTTTAAATAATGGTGGAATATGAAAAGAATTGTTAGTAGGGAATGAATATATTCTAAGAGTGAATAAATGTGGTGGTTTTAACCATTTGTAAAGGTAAAGTGGAAAGATTATGGTGAACATTGGAGTTTATTTCATATTCATGCATGGGTGGCCTTGAATAGAGTCATCAGCCCAAATTTAAAATAATTTTTGGAAGGTGTACCACATGGACCAGCCCAATTTAATGAGCTTTGTTGACTTACTTGTTACGGCTCAAGTGATGATCTGTTGGTAGGTTGATATTCATTTCTTGGATGATCACATCTTACATTGAGTCATTATTCTTTCGATGGTTCATTTGATGGGCCATCACTTGAATGACAGTCCACTGCATCTCTCATCCATGCTTATCCAGAATCCAGCAGATTTTAGCTCAAGTTGGACTTTTACAATGACAGTCCATTAAAGACACGACAATCCATCATTGTCACTGCCTTACTTTATCCAAAATGTAAAGTTTTCAGCCTTCTATTGACGATCCCAAACTAATGATTCATCAGCCATGTAATGGTCCGTCAGCCAATCCATCAAAGATGATCACTTTCCTACTCTTTTTATATTTTTCCATCTTGCACACTTAACATACACATTACATAAGTAAACCAATTAAAATATAACTTGTGATTTTACAATAAAATTATGGGTTGAAACACATTAGAGCTTGATTTAACATTACAACATGACTCAAGTAGCTTGACTACTCAGAGTTCATTAAGATATATCAATGTTACCATATTTAGCTCTTCTTATTGGGCAACATAATGTTTGATACATTTTTCGTTCACTATAAATAGCTTACCATCCCTGTTCTCAAGATCTACTACTCCCAATGCAAAAACTTGAGCTACTTTGAATGAATTGGATCATTTTAACTTTATGTTTCCTGGGAATAATTTGAACCCTAAATTTAATAGCAAGACTACATCCCCTATTTGGAACTCTCTCTTTTCAATTTTTCATACAAGGTATAATTTCATCCTCTCTTTATAGAGGCTAGACATTTCATATGCCTGAATACGAAACTCATCTATTTCTTTCAATTGATCCAATCTCAAATCCACTACTTTTTTCCAACTCAAGTTCAATCACTTGAGTGCCCAAAATGCTTTATGTTCAAGTTCCACTGGTAGACGACATGTCTTAACAAATACCAATTGGTATGTCAACATATCTATTAGGGTATTAAAGGTGGTACTGTAAGCCCAAAGAGCATCATCAAGTTTTTGTGACCAATCACCTAGATTAGCATTCACAGACTTGGCCAAAATCATCTTAATTTCATTATTTGACACTTTTACTTTCCCACCTATCTGAGGGTGATAAGGGGTAGCCACCTTATGTTGTCTTACATCATATTTCTCCAATACAGCCTTAAATACCTTACTATAAAAGTGAGAGCCCCTATCACTTATTATTGTACGAGGAATACCAAATATGAGAATATATTTTTCTTCAATAATGATACCACACACTTTGTTTTATTATTTACCAATACCACTGCGTCTACCCATTTGGACACATAGTTCGCAGTAACCAGAATATACTTGAGGACATAAGAACTCAAAAATGGGCTAATAAAGTCAATGCCCCATACATCAAACAGCTTTACCTCAAGCATGGTTGACATAGGCATCTTTTGATTCTTAGAAATTGCTTCTAGTCGTTAACACTTATCACAAATTCTGATGAAATCATAAGCATCCTTATAAATAGTGGACCAATAGTACCCACTCTACAGTACCTTTCAGACTATGCAGTTACCCACATGATGTTCTCCAACAAGAAAGAAGAGTGACAAGCCTATAATATATCTAAGATATCCACCTCAGGCATATATCTTCGTATAATATTATTCGCACACAATCAAAACAAATAAGGCTCATCCCAGAAGTACATGTTAACATCATGGAGGAATCTCTTTCGCTACTGAAAATTTAATAATATCACTCACAAAGTAATTTACGAAGTCTGTATACTAAGGAACAAAATCAAGGGTCGCTGCAAGTACTTGCTCATATATAAATGAATCATCAATCTCCACATCCCCTGGTTTTCCCCAATCATTCTCCAATTTGGATAGGTGATCAGCAACTTGGTTCTCATAATCTTTGCTATCCTTGACTTTGAAGTCGAACTCTTGTCATGACATCACCCATCTAATCAATTAGGTTTTGCATCTTTATTTTCCATAAAGTACCACAATTTTGAGTGGTTGATGTGCACCACAACATTGGCTTCCAACAAATATGTTCTAAACTTCTCAAAAACACACACCACAACAAGCAGCTCTTGCTCTATGATAGTGTAATTTTTCTGAGCTTCATTCAATGTTTTACTTGCATAGTATATTATGTGGAACAACTTTTCTTTATTTTTCCCAAGAACAATACCAAGGGCCACTCCACTTTTATCATGTATCATCTTAAAGTGTTTGAACCTATCGGGTGAAATCATAAAAGGTACAATCATGATGGGTGCCTCAACTAATTTCTCCTTAAGTCATTGGAACGACTCCAAACAGTAATTATTCCACTAAAATATCACCTTTCTCTCATATAATTTGCATAACAGATTGACAATTTTGTAGAAGTCCTTGATAAACCCCTGTAGGATCGCGCATGGTGTAAGAAACTTTGCATGCCCTTCACCGAGATTGGTAAAGGTCACTTTTCTATCACCTCAATTTTAGCCCAGTCCACTTCGATCCCATTTTCCAAGATCTTGTTACCTAACATTATTCCCTCTTTTCCCATAAAGTGGCATTTCTCCCAATAAGCACTAGATTAAATCCTCACAACGGTGCAACTTAATCAAATTTATCAAGCAATCATCGAATGAATCTCCCACCACAGAGAAATCATTTGTGAACATTTCCAAAGTATCTTTAATGATATTAGAGAATATCAATATCACTCACCTTTGAAATATAGCTGGAGAATTACATAACGCAAATAGCATCCTTTGAATTCAAAAGACTCATAGGGTTATATAGTTTTTTATTAGTCCTCGGGTGCAATAGAGATTTGGTTATACCTAAAATAGTAATACAAGAAGCAATATCAACCACTTTTAGCTATAATCCATACAAACTCTCTACCCCGTAACTAGCCTAAAAAGATCAATTTTAATTTTTCATTGGCTACCATAGTCATCCCTCATTCTTCCATATGAATTAGATATGATTTACCTATTTGTTATCTAAGATTGGGTACACCACTCCTACATTAATCCACTTAATAATATCCTTCTTTACCACCTCTTGCATAGGAAGGTTAAGCCCATATTAATTTTCGATAGTAGGTGTACAATCTTCTTCCAACTGACTCTTATATATGCATATGCCTAGTAAGATACCTATGATATTTGGAATAGTCCATCTTGCAGCTCTCTTGTTAATTTTCAATACAAAAACAAGTGCTTCAACCTGTTTCTCCACTAAATCATCTATAATAATTACTGAGAGGCATTGCTCTCTCCTAAAAACATATATCAAAGATGACCCAATAATTCTTTCAACTCCAACACAGGTGTTTATCTAATTGACGGCTTTACAAGTGGTGTAGGCCTATATTTCATGTCAGAGTCCAATTTCTTTGAAGCATATAAATATGAACCCATTCCGATTAATGCATACATTATTTCTTCATACTCCTGTATTTCATCACTATCGAATTTCATCAATACCACTGCCAAATTCTCACCCAAATTGATGTTTGACAGGCACCACTAAATCACTATCATCAACAACATCAAGGACTAAAACCACGTTTATCTCCTTGTGTTGCTTTATTGTCTAGCTAAAATCAAAATTTACTTCTTCATTATTGAGCCTGAATTTCAACTCATTCTACTCCATATCCACCAACACTCTCCCAATGGTTAGGAATGGTTAACCTAAGATTATGAACACTTCAAAATAAACTTCACCATTAAGAATTACAAAGTTTGCAGGAAATATAAAATTTGACACTTTTACTATCACATTATAAAGAATACATACTGGCTTCTTGACCGAATGGTCCACCATCAACAACCTTATAGATATTGGTTTGGGAGTTTCTAATCCTAAATGCTGATAAATTGCTAACGGCATCAGATTGATACTTCCTCCAAGATCACAAAGTGATTTAGCAAAGCTAAAGGCACCAATAGTACATAGTATGGTAAATGCTCTAGGATCAGATTTCTTGTAAACCAGTGATCTTGTAGCAATAGCATTGCAATGATGAAGGTTATCTAGTGGCTTATGGTTTACTATTCTCTTCTTAGTAACTAGATCCTTCATGAATTAACATATCAAAGCATTTTCTCTAAGGCCTCAATTAATGGAATATTCACTAACAACAGCTTCAACATTGTCATGAAATTATTGAACTTGTCGTCTTTTATCTTCTTCTTCATCCAATATGGGAATGGAAGAGGTGGCCTAGGAATTTTGGTTAGAGGTGTCTTCACCTCCTTCCCTTTTTTGGCCTAATTCATAATCAACCTTTAATTTAGATGATTCCTTCTCAACAGATCTCTTCTCACATAATTCTTCTTAAACTTGATAGGTTTACTTTCCATATCACCATTATTAATCATAACCTCCTATTCAAATGCAAAATCATCTACCTTTGAATGTACTATTGGATGTGGTTCCATTAACATTTTACCACCACTTGCGGCAATAGCCATAAATGTACCATTATTTCATTGGTTCTGCACCGTATCACTCCATAATGTTCCACTTTTTCTTTGGCTGAAAATTGTTGATGGTTGATTCATTTATTGTTCCAAATGGTTAATAGAGGTGGAAAGGGAATCCACCAACTGGCTCATAGTTCATAGGTCACGTCTCTTCTCCTTGAAACCCGCATCAGTTGACTCGATCCCTTCCAGCAATTTAGCTATATTAGCTTACATCGATATTTTCTTGAATCATTAGCAATATTGCCATGGATCCAAGATGGTACATATAATCAATCCACTTTGGTCGCCTTTTCTTTTCCAATTTCCTTGATAACGATCTCTATAACCATCCTTGTCATAATTATTCTCCCTTGGATAGTTCCGACCTTAATTTCCCGAACCATTATCCCAGAAACTTCGTGCTTACTAAAGTAGTTAGCCTCTTCTTCAGAATTAGATTCAGCAGCTCTATTATGGGACCCAACCTCTTTGACCTTTTTAAAATTACCCGACAACAAATATTTAGTAAGCAAGTCTATTTATGTCTTCAAATGATCCATGTCTTGTCCACGTTCTGTTTTTATTTTCATTGCTCTACCAACATCCCAACTTAATAAGTGTTGCTTGCTACCTCAGAATATCTGTTTGCCAAACTCTAGTTGTCTTTGTTAACCCATCGAAGATTTCAGTTGCCTCAGTAAAGGTACAATCCATTAAAGAACCACCCGCTGCATTATCCATTATTGGCCTTGTGTTTGAATTCAATGCCTAGTAGAATGTATCCATCAAGTGTTCTTTAGTAAACTAGTGATTTGGGCATTGGATCAACTTCTTTTTTAACCTCGACACATTTCATGCAGAACCTCATTAGTTAGTTGCCTAAAATTACTGATTTCATCCCTCAAGTATTACATCCTAGAAGGTGAAAAAAAAATTTCTAGGAGAATTCCTTTCAATTGCCTATAGTTTGTTATAAATTGGGTGACAACTCAGTCAGCCACAAAGTTGCCTCCCCAAATAAAGACAATGGAAACAACCTCAAATGGATAGCATTCTGCCCTACTCAAAGATAGTCAAAAGACTTTCAAATGATGACAAAGTTCACCAAATGCATGTTCGGATTATCATTAGGTAGTCTGCTAGACATTCCTTTCAGATTGATCAATTGTATCATTATGCTAGTAATCTTGAGATTTACCTAGGAGCCAATGGGGGTAGCATAATTTCTCTAGTAGAATCAGTACCATCCAAATTAGTTTCATCATAATCCAAACCAAACTAAGTTACAGGATATTGGCATCCTCTGCCTCGTGCTTGCTGATTTTGGTTGACTGGTGCATATTGTTAGCACGTCGCATGTCAATGGATCAACCAAATCATCATCTCCCAGGTACCCATCATCCTCATTTTGTGCACGCTTGGTGCATGTATATTCTATTAGTTCAATAAGGTGGCGGCCAATGCATCTAATCTTTTTGCCTCTTGTTTTGCCTCCATGTTCCTCCTTAAAGTTCTCAAAAGTTTTGAATTAAAAGGTAATAGAGGCTAGCCTGAACAATGAGTTTATTGCATGTAAAATCAATAGCCTGCAAACATAAAAACAAGGAATAAAAATAAAATTAGGTAACTAGACTAAGAGTCAGTTAATGCATAAAAACTTAATTGACAATGGTATTCCCCGAAAACATTACCAAAATTTGATATGCCCCAAACTACAACTCCCTTTAAAAGAGTGTAAATGGTCGTTGTCAAATATATAACTCAACAATGGTTAAAGTTGAATCCCATAGGGAATAAGGTGATAATTAAGTCATATGTAAATCAATTGACATATAATCGTTGGTTTCTATATCATAAGAGGGTTTGTTATCGTGTTGAATGAGTAATTGCAATATGCTAAAACAACACTAATTTTTTATAACATATTATCAATCAAACTATGATATATTCACCTTGATGTTGAATCATTTCCGTACTTTAGGGTATGTGAATTTATATTTACGTATGTGACTAAAGGGAAATTGAGATCAGTTTTCTATCTAAGTGTTTCCCAACCTTCAAATATGGTTTTCACTTTAATTATTTCAAACATAAAGGGATGAGATAAGAATTTAATATAATCCCTGAGAGATTAATCCAATTAAAGCATTAATCTATATCTAGAGGTTGAAAACTCTAAATTTCTGTCACTAATCTCTTTTTCCAACATTAATTTCTTAATTCAAGAAAGCTAAGTTAAAGGACATGTTGTTGAGTTTGCAACCAATAGAACCCATTAACTTAAAAAGAAAAGCAATATAATATCATAAAAAATACAAATTCAACAACCCATAATCTAGAAGTGAAATTCCACCAAGGATCTCATAACCACAGTTATGGAGTTTTAGCCACTCGAGATTAGAAAGTAGATGAAAAAACTGAATTTAATATATTGATAATTATAACTTACAATGAAGAAATACAAAATTTTTGAATCGAAATTCAAAACAAGACCACTATGTTTAAAACTCCAAACTTGTTTCTTAGTTATTCTTATACATTACAAAAGTTAATTTAAGATTAAAAATGCCTAACCATAAGCTCGGTATTTTTAGGCTCCAAAAAAGTTAGGATTTAAATTTCAAAATATAGTTGTTGCATCAAGGTTGATGGCTTTCTTGATGGTCCATCAAATGGGTGACGATTCATTAGATGAATTGTCATTGATTTCTAAAATCAATTGCTCTGTGTTGAACTCGATGGCTTTAGCGATGTAACTCACCCTAATCATCTCTATGTTTATGATTTTTGTAGATTCTATTTAGTTGGGATGGCTAGGGTAATGGTCCATCAATTAGACCATCACCCAATTCCTGTTTTCCCACTTTTTGCTTCTTGGTGATGTTTGATTCGACGGTCCATCAAGGCACTAACAACCCATCAGTTTCCACTTTGCAAGCCTCTTTTAACTTAAAGTTCTGATATATTTTATACATTTGACTTTGATTCCAGAGAACAAGCATAAAAACACATTAAAGACACTAACGATTGCTAAAAAAATATATAATTATCATTCTTTAAAAATGAAAAATGTACCGTCATTATACGATAAATCACTAACTAGTTCATAATTTGTATAGCTTAGATATTTGAGAGATAGTCTATTTATAGGATATGCCTATTTTTAAAATTTTTACCGTGGTACCAGTTCACCTCATGCTTTTTAAGGTCTACAGAGGTATTTGGGTACTTAGGTTGAGCCTAGCATAACTTTTCACCCATATACTGATAACTAATATGAGATGACTATTCAGGTCCTGTGGAGATGATTCAAGCATATGTTATTAATTTTGGGGGTTAATGGGACTAGTTCTTCGATTTGGTGGAGTTTTCGTATAATAATAGCTACTATTTTGCATATCATAATAGTTACCATTCCAGCATTCAGATGGATCCATCTAAGACATTGTATTATAGGAGGTGTAAATCTCCAGTAATTTAGTTTGATGCATTAGAGGTTAGGTCTTGGGGAACCTACTTGGTATATGACTCTATCGATAGGGTACAACTGATTCTGAATAAGCAAAAGGTAAAGCTAGTCATAGGGCCCGAGAGTCATAGTTTAAGGTCAGGGAGAAGGTATTTCTTTGAGTATCACTAATGAAAGGGGTTATGAGGCTTGAAAGGAAGTGCAAGCTCATCCATAGGTTCATCAATCCTTTTAAGATCCTACCATGCATTGGTAAGGTGTCATATGAGTTGGATCTACTTCCAACTCCTACATGTGTCACCCTATTTTCCATTTATCTATGTTGAGGATATTTTTTTGGATAAGTCTCACGTGCTTCAATGGGATTCAGTTTAGTTAGATCAGAGTTTACCTTTCTAGGGAAGCCTATTGCTATGGCAAGCCAAAAACTGAGGTTCAAAGAGATACCATCAGTAAAAGTTCAGTAAAGGCATCATCTAGTACTAGAGGCTACTATGAATACAAGTTAGACATAGGGACTATATATCCCCGTCTTTTTTAGCACTGAGGGACCTTCGATCCTTTTAATTTTAAAGACAAAGGTCCATTTTAGTAGTGGACAATATAATAACTGATAACACTCTACTTACATGTCAATTTAAGTTCAAGGCGGTCGTCGTCAATATATTTACCCAACTTTTGAGTCGGGGTCAAATCCAAGAGGAACAATGTGAGTGGTGGTCAAATTAGCTTGAAAGAATAGATACTTGTCAAATTCAAACCTAGCGTACAAGAATATAAAAATGGGGGTGGGGTTTGAATGGTATCTCAACTAGTATCTCTTTTTGGTATTTTCTATTATAAATTTGGGGCTACAAATAATTAGAGTTAAATTAATTAAGCATGGATCTTGGATTATGTTTTCCTAGGGAAAACTTATGCATGGGCATGTGATGGTTTGATGAAAATTCTAAATGTTGGTGATGTGGTAGGCTAGGTTGGAAATACGTGAGGCTAGATTGTCAACAAAACCTCAGGGATGTCACTTATTGACCCTTTCAAGTACCTAATGAGTGCTTCAATCAAAACCACCTAATACCTCAATTAGACACCCTTATTTCTAGGATGTTGTCCCAAGTATATCACTTCATAATCACCCTTATGTATAAGATAGTGAAAGTTAGCAAACTAAACTTAATAATTATCTACTATTGCCTTGGTTACCACATCCCTCTTTCAAGGATGATGAGGGTTCCTATAGTTCATCCAAACCCCTCTTTCAAGGATGGTTTGAGATTTCAAGAGCTTGAGATTTTCATCCATCAAACCCATTTGGGTATTTGGATCTTTCACCCACAAATCTAAACCAATATACTCAAGAAATAGTGGAACCAAACATCACAAACTAGAAAATGCACAAAAAAATCACACCCCATACATATTTACACCTTAATCTAGCATAATCCCAAGACGAATAACTAGATACACATAGAAATAATAAGAAACATATACCCAATAACCTCCATTGATTAGATCTATGAAAATCTAAGTGAATGTTACTTCAAACTTTGAAAATCCATAAATCTTCAATGGTAGTTAGGTAATCCTTCACTTGGAAGGTCCTCTAATGGATTTTACACCCAAAATTTATGCAATATTTTCTTCTCCAATAATGGAGGCTTAGCACTAGCCAAAGTTTTCAAAAATTAGGGATTGTAGAATTGTATGATGCAATGATAGGGTTTGAGTCTTCTTTATGGTAAATTTGGGAATAGTCGTGTGCATTTACATCTTTGCCCTTGGACTGATTTTTTGCTAGGCTGCGATCGCGCTAACCATGATTGCGGGAAATGCCACGCAATCATGATATCTTGACCATCTTGACTGACTGCGATCACGATCCTCACACTACGATCGAGTTCCTCAAACTACGATCGTGGTCCTCAAACCGCGATCGCGGTAACTGAGGCTATGTCTGTTCCAGGTCTTTAGCTGCATTTCTTTGCTTCCTTTTGATCCTTTTTAGCTCAAATCTGTATCTTTCCATCTCATCAATAATGTGCTAGCAAAATGCAGATATTAGTGCATTTAATCACAATAATGTCTCATTTATTCCTTCATAACATGGTAATGTGCACGAATGATGAGCTTGAATGGTTGGTAAAATCACCACTCATCAACACCCCCAACTTAAAGCCATGCTTGTCCTTAAGAAAAACTACCTCTAAGAATGAGACAGTGCACATTTATGCCCAAATTAGATGCCTCAAAGATCACAATGACTTCAAGCTTAGTCACTACCACAAGTAGTTGTTTACACATGGGCCAGGTTACTTTCACTACACCCCTCAATAAAAGAAAAATGCAATATCTATGGGTGCAAAAAACTTCAAGGAGAAATAATACAACAATTACCAATACTCTAAAAGTGACTCACGTTTGACCAACACCAAGCCGTACTCCTTTTTGCCTTATTTCTTGGAAGATGACAAAATCACCAACCTTAACTTGTTAGCATGCATCCTTACAAGAAAGAAAATTCCACTCGTCAAGTCACCAAATTTGCAACAAGGAATTTAAGTGCAAAACTCTCTCCCTCACAAGAACTCTCTATGTTAACAAGTGTTATATCATATGTTTGCCCCTATTTTCAATTTCCACTACAAAGAAAATAAATGGTCGGAGATCTCAAAGGACTTTTCAAGCTTGTAACATAGGTTTGGGTTAGGGTAGGATATCATTTAGGAACAATATGGCTTATACCCTCCTTGATCATCTACATCGCACTACTTAATCCACTTTTGACTATGGGCCACTTCTCTTATTTTCTCTCTCTTCACATGCCTACTATTTGCTTCTTTATTTCACCCATTTTCTTCCTTTTTTTTTGCTTGCAAATTTCATGCAATTCTTTCCTTTGTTAGATCCTTTCTTTTTCTCACCAATTTTCTTTCAAAGCATAAACTCATAGTCACTCACTTACAACTTTGTGGCCCAAATCTACTTCCTTCAATCTTCACCACCCCCAAATTAAGCTTATTGCCTCAAGCTGCATTTTCAAGTTCAAGGACGGTATGGTTCAAAAGAGTAAAAAAATTAAATGGATCACGACTTGTAATATGTTTGCCAAATAAAGGTCCAAAGGCTCAAAGTGGGTGACTAAGGATAAAGTATATGCATGGGTAGGAATTTTAAGCTAAGTGTCTTCCAAAATCACAAAGATGGCCTAAGATTATTTCTCCAACTAAATAAAATCAAAACTATACTTGAAAAACTAATGGGGAAAGTTCTATATGACACAAGTATACATGACATGTGGACAACTAACTCACCACACACGACATGCAAATTTTCCAAGGAGGCTCAATTGCCCATCTCGTTAGAGACAAAAATGAAAGTATCTATCAATATTCAAAAGTCAAAAATTTGAGGAGTCATAAAAAGAGAAAACATTTTGTTACAATGTTACTCATATTCATGCCCTTGATTTTTGAAAAAGTTTGGATGGGGGAAGGGGGGTTGTTTGTTTTGCACTTGCACCACACACAATTTGCTAACTTGTGGAAACAATTGAAACCTTAGTCTTATATTTTGGCTCAATATGAGCAAACCAACCATATGGCTACTCAGACTTTGCCAATGGCATGAGTGCAATCCCAAATTTACAATGCCATAGGTACTTAGACTTCTCTTGCATTTATAACCTTGATGCTATGGGTACTTAGAATATCTTGCATCTAAACTCAAAAACCAATCACGATGCTTTACCCTTATGAATGTCATCACTCAATCTATCATAGGTAAAAGCTCATCATGCATCACAAGAATCAAAATAAAACTAAAGTAAAACAAAAATCTAAGAATCGAAACAACTTGATTAGTACATAAAA